>NC_143027.1:81925000-82130000 GCF_057628025.1 Oncorhynchus mykiss
TATAGATTTAAATGTATGGCAATGTGATATTTTTACTGCTACATTTGATCTGTTTTTATGTGACAGAAACCCCAAAGATCATGTTTAAAGGTGTACTTGCTGAAGCCATAGTGTAGAAATGCAGATACAACTTCAGGTGGTGGATTGTTTCATTTGCACAGAAAGATAACGTGTCTAATGATTTGCAGGGTTTCAAAGAGATTCAGCACGACTATTGAACACAAGTCATGCTAAGCCTTTTCTAAGAGATTTCCAATATGTTGAATGACAGAACTAGCATTGGAACCTATATGCTCAAGTTCTGCCAATGGCCATTTTTCTTTTGTAGTATGCATGCATATTCACTTTGAAAGTGAATGACAGTTATTGCAGTATTATCACGGCCCATATATATTCATGCAGCGTCTCAGAGTAGGAGAAATGACTTGGGATCAGTTTTGCCTTTTAGATCGCAATGGATGAGATTACATGGACAGGGAGGACCCACCACAAGCTCTGTCTAGTTTGTCCTCTCACCGGCTATGCATGTGTGTTTTATGGCACGGTCAAATGATGCTCGTAATCAATGCAACCTGTTGAACAGGTAAACACGTTAATGTTATGCAAATGCTTTTTTTTTGATACAATATAGATTACGATTCCCTTTCACGAGATGTTGTACTGTTTGTGTAATACTGAGCAAGAGCAATGTTACATGTGTTCAATGTCCACAGCCAATACATAAGGGAGGGAGGAGATAGCTCCTGTGCTTTTTGATTGACAAGTAAGAGGAAGGGATTGGATGTATCTGTGTCCATATATGGGCATTTCCCAAACAGGCACAGCTACAGACAATTTGATTTGTCATCTTGCATTAGTTTTCTCGCCATCCACCCGACTGTTTTGTAGTTGGTACAGTAACTGCAGTGTTGTAATTTAATGTGTGTTTTTTAGTCCCTGTCGGAGAGTAGTTGGAGCATGGTGTGTGAGTAATGGCTTCTGTTGCTTGGACACTGACGTCCTTTCTGGTCTCATTAGAACATGTTTAAAGAACTTAAACCATGACATAGTCGGTGGTCCAGTTGGGGATTTGGCTTTAACAGATAGAAAACGGTCAGTTATACAATGTGAAGGTGAGTGGTTCAGTGTAACCCATAGTCTCGGGTGGGACGGGATCTATTCTGATGGGTCGTATTCCTGAGCCACGGAACAGAACAAAACAGACTAAAACATTGAGGGCCTACCTGGACTCGTCAATAATTCATTTCTGTTTTCTGTTGTGTGCCCTAATGAACACGACTCTATGATCATCCTGAGTCTATCAGTAGTCACCCACCCTCGTCCTGAAGGGCAACTACGATGTGACTGGGCTTTTGTTCCAGCCAAGCACTAAACCTGTTTCAGCGAATTAACTCAAGAACTCACTGTTGAGTTTGGTAGTTGTTTTATACCAGCTCTTTATCAATTGATTCAATGTCTCGTTGATAAGTTGAATCACGGCCGTTCTACGTACATGGGTAGCCAGGAAGTGGCTGACCCCAGTCCTCCTTCCACTTCCTGTGCAAAGTACTTTACCTACTATACTGCCTTACTTCTCTGACCTTTAACCTCTGTCCTCTTTGAATTTTAACTTATGTTTCTGTACTACTGTGACTTTCTCCCCCGCTATATCACTATTTCCGTTTGTTCTTTTTTGTTATTCTAGTCTTTTATGATCCAATAATGAGCTAATGTTGTTGATGTCATCGTTGTTCACTTCTGTTGAAGGATTTCAAAATGTCTGCTTTGTTTTTGTTAGGTATCTTACTTTTTAGGGGGGGTTACCTTTAAAAAATATATATGTACAGTTCTATTATTTAAAGAATGTTTGTTGTCCACTGGTGTTAATAGTTTTTTGTAATATGTCATTTGAATTATTACTTTTTTTAATAACATTTTACTACTCCGCAAATCTTTTTTGGTTTGTGACATATGTTTTAGTGCTTATCTTTTGATTTAATATAAACAATAAAACCCTATGCTGTGTATCAAATGATGGTCGTGGTCTCATTTTGTTCCTGTCAGAAAGACTGCAGGCACAGATTTATGGTCACATTACAGTTATGTAGATCCAGCTATATGCCTCAATGTATAAGATCTGGAAATTACAGTACATGGTGCTTGTCTTGAAACTGAGACTGAGTCACTCAAGGACTTTCATAGACTTGTCCCAAAGCCACTCCTGCATTGTCTTGGCTGTGTGCTTAGAGTCGTTGTCCTGTTGCAAGGTGAACGTTCGCCTGAGGAGTGCTTTCCGTCTGGCCACTCTACCATAAAGGCCTGATTTGTTGGAGTGCTGCAGAGATGGTTGTCCTTCTGGAAGGTTCTCCCATCTCCACAGAGGAACTCTGGAGCTCTGTCAGAGTGACCAACGAGTTCTTGTTCACCTCCTTGACCAAGGCCCTTCTCACCTGATTGCTCAGTTTGGCCGGGCGGTCAGCTCTAGGAACAGTCTTGGTGGTTCCAAACTTCTTCCATTTAAGAATGATGGAGGCCACTGTGATCTTGGGGACCTTCAATGCTACATACATTTGTTTGGTACCCTTCCCCAGATCTGTGCCTCGACATAATCCTTTCTCTGAGCTCTACGAAAAATGTATTTGACCTCATGGCTTGGATTTTGCTCTGACATGTGTTGTCACCTGTGGGACCTTATATAGACAGGTGTGTGATTTTCCAAACAGGTGTGTCCCTTTCACAAACTCTGTCCTGCCGCCCCTACACAGCTGATTCAACTCATCAAGCTTTGATTATTTTTAATCAGCTGTGCAGTGCTAGGGCAAAAAACAAAACGTGCCTGGGAGGCCACCGGACCGGATTTGGGAAACCCTGGTCTAGTAGATAATAGTGGACGGACTGGCGCGAAAAGAGAGCAACCTGTCTGTCCCACAGAGGTAGTAAGGCTCTGGATGGGTAGAACCTGTTTTCGCATGGCCAATGCCATTAAGGGCCTCCATATCTTTAAAGTAGTAGACTGTCTGGGACTTTCTATGGGTTAAGGAAGGATCACATAATTCCCCCGATGACCGGGATGGAATTATGTGACCCCTTTCTTATTCCATAGGAAGTCTCGCCCAGTTGACTACTTCAAAATGGTGAAAGTCCTCAATGGCGCTGCCCCGGCTTTGTGGAACTAGAGCTGTGTGTAAGTCTATGGATCAGCCATTACCATTCTAACTTTGGTCACTAGGTGGAGGCAGTGCTGCTGGTTAGCCGTTTCAAATATTCTCCCCGGGTCTGTTTATCACTTAAAGACATAAACAGATCAAATAAGTGAAGGTTTTGTGGACTTCTCTGGTTCCTGCAGAAAAACTATACACACACTAAGGTGCTTTTCCATCAGTTATAGCCATCTGAAAGAGCTGTCTGTTACTGAATAAGTGTGTGTTCTGAGAGAGACTGGAGATCCATCCATTTGCAGTAGTGCACACCCATATAATTAAATGGAAAACTATTGTATCTATGTGCATACCTTGATTTCAGGTAAACCTGACGCAGAGGAACACATGTCTAGGTTGGCCTGTTATTACCTGTTGGATGCAGTGTGGATAATGGATGTGAAAAAACAGCTAGGCCAACCTTGTCATTATATGTGAAGATTAAAGCTGTGGGATGTGATACAGTACAGAGAGCTGTACACACAAACACACTTCTCATAAACCACAAAGAGAGAAAATCGTGCAACATGCTATCATTTTTGCTGTGTAATTTTTGTTCACTTTCAACACCTCATACTTACCTATACAGTAGTATCATACAGTACCCTCTTATTTAGTGTGACTGTATTTGATGATAATGTGCACTTTCATGCTTTCACTGACCTCGGAACTGCTATTGGTATTAATGTAAGGTGTTTTTGAATGTTCCCAGTCTTGAACTGGATCAGTCTAAGTGATTCTTCCCATATATTGTAAGTGTTGTGGTTTCTCTCCAAACCCCTCCAGTAGTGTTTCCCTTGTAAGGAAGAGGTGATCGCAATAATACACAGTCAGATGGCGGTGATCATTACTTCCTCCAACTTGGAGAGAAAGTGAATCGTGGGCTCAGGGCACGTATTCATAAAGCATCTGAGGAGGAGTGCTGACCTAGGATCAGATCCCTGCCATGTCCATGTAATCTTATTCATTATGATCAAAGGGTCCTATGTATGAATACGGGCCCAGTACTGGATTGAGAACCCTTCGCAACCTGATCTTCAGTTCCAACTTCCCAGTCATCTGTCTTGTCGGGATTGAAAGGGGTGCTTGAGTACCTGCACTCCTTTGGTTATCATGACCTATCCCTTCCTCCATCTTTCTCTGTTTTTGTTTCTTTCCCTCCCCTCCCTCCCACATATGTCTCACACACTTCTTCCATCACACTCCTCCTCCTTATGCTCTCTCTCCTTCTCCCCCCATATCTCCCTCCCCCTTCTTCCCTAACTCTCCCTGCTTTCTTCCCTCTCTCTCCTTCTCCCCCCATATCTCCCTCCCCCTTCTTCCCTAACTCTCCTTCTCCCCCCATATCTCCCTCCCCCTTCTTCCCTAACTCTCCCTGCTTTCTTCCCTCTCTCTTTTCTCCCTCCTTGTCATTCCATTAAAGATGAAAGCTGTTATTTGCAGCAGTGTTTGACATCTCTGTCCTTGTTTAAGCCCATGCAGAATGAATGTCCACTCAGGCCTTTCCCTGTAATCCTTGAAGTCTCCATGGGTCGTTAAAATGTGGTAGGGCTCTGATCAGACCTTGGTTTAAATATCATTTGAAATCATTTCAAATACTTTTTCTGGCAGGCTATATCCAACGCTAAAAGTTCAAATTGTATTTTAATCCAGGTCTGGCTCTGATGGCGCTCTGATGGCTGCTATAGGACTCTCTGGGTAATTACCCATCCAACACACAGGCCAAACCATCCATGATGACATGGAGAAAGGGAAGGGAAGGAAGGGGACAAGGAGAGATCTGGAGTGTGATATTGGATAGATAATTATGACGAAGGGGATATTTACTGCACTGTAGGGGGCATGGACAGAGACTACACACACACCACAGTGCTGAGAGGATGGGCAGTGTAACGACCAGCCAGAGAAAGAGAACAGGAGAGTACAGCTTGTAGGAGTCAAGACCAAGATCAGGGCCCAGGCAGCCTCTGACGTGTGTGTACAGGCCAGCTGGTGGGAACTTGGAGTCGGAGGAGTAAATTACCTTTTTGTTATTTTTACAAGGTAATTTCAATAATTTTGAGTAAAGGGGGCTGACTGTGGTTAGACCACATCTTGACCACATCTTGACCACATCTTGCAGCAGCACAACACTGACCCTGAACTGTGGTGAGATTTCAGCCTCTGTTTGTATTTCTTGGCCAGATTTTAATTTAGAAATTGGAACGGATTATGTGTCTCAATGGAATTTCCTGGTTTGAAATAGGTGAAATATATTCATGTTTTGTTGTTTTGATGCATTACAAGACCTAAAGATATAAAGGCCTCAACTCTCTCTCTACACATCTCTCTCTACAGCTCTCTCTCTACAGCGCTCTCTCTCTCTCTCTACGTCTCTCTCTCCACACCTCTCTCTCTCTCCACATCTCTCTCCACATCTTTCTCTCTCTCCACATCTCTCTCTCCACATCTCTCTCTCTCTCTCCACATCTCTCTCTCTCTCTCCACATCTCTCTCTCCCTCTCTCCACATCTCTCTCTCTCTCTCTCTCTCTCCACATCTCTCTCTCTCCAATATCTCTTTGATATTTACTCTGACTCTATGTGGTTCTAGTTTAACTGGTACTAAATTAAACTCTTCAGGGGTGGTTGAAATGTTCTGAGCATTGCGGACAAAAATGTAAGGTAGATGAGCAGATGATTATCCTATCAAGTGGAGTTTAGTGAACAGTGTCTTGTCTAAGTGGTATATTTCAACCAGTAATGTTCTTAACATTTCATCTGTCTGAACAGAGCCCAGGGTTCCACCCCAGGCTAAACAAGGGGGTACAGTTCCATCTGTAATGGAATGAATGATAACAATCCCACTTACTGTCTGATACGCCCAACATTCCTCTTTAAAGAGAAGTAGTACTGAACATTGAGCTGTGTGTGTGTGTGTGTGTGTGTGTGTGTGTGTGTGTGTGTGTGTGTGTGTGTGTGTGTGTGTGTGTGCGCGCGCGCATCTCTACATCTCTCTTTCTACCTCTGCTTTGCTTTGATCATATCTGTTTATCTGACCTGCTGTGTCAGCCCTGTTATAAACACAGCAGAACTGCAGTAAGAACGGTAGGCTGTGTTCATAAGGCACCAAACGGACGAAAACACACCTAAACATGCAGTGACTAGCTGGATTTGTCTAGAAAGATACACTCATTTTTGTTTTGCTACGGTGTGCCCTACTGAACACTACCCCAGACATTACTGTGATTAATTCTCCTCTACTTAAGGCTTTAAACCAAGTAACAGAATGTATGGTTAGTGTTTGAAAAAGAAAGATATCCACCGCTAATTGACTATGGGGTGTGTGGTGGCCCAGCAGTTTTGTTTGATGTTGACACTTCAAATGTCTCGGCTGTTAGTGTACATGACTTCCTGTAGGCTGATACACACACAGACATGCATGCATGCGTCAGAGAAGTGCTTTGGTGAACTATGCCCAACTGATGAGCAACCTTGCCTGAGCCCTGAAGACTTGTGTTAGCTCCCAGAGATTTAGTTAATTGGGATAACACAGCCTTCTGGCTCAGTTGGACACACACATCCCCTGGTCCGCCCCTCATGTATCGCTCCTTAGATCTCTACCCGTCATCTCCCTAGTCAGCTGCTCTCCCTCTGTAACCTCTCTGGCACATTCAAAGGAAAACCGGATTTAAGAAATGACATTTTGCTGCACATCTGACGCAAAGCCGTCCACAAAACAGACTCCTTGGTTACCATTCTGTATCTAGGCTTGTGACCCCTATTAATAGAACACAGAGGATCTGTCCCAAATGGTACCCTATTCCCTATTTAGTGCATTCATTTTGTCCAGGGCTCTTAGGGCCCTGGTCAAAATAGGGTGCCATTTGGGACGCAGACAGAGACTTGGATCACACTGAAGTCCCAGCTATGTTGTTGACTGCTGTAGTGCGCCTGAGACAGAAATAGCCTTATATCCTAACCACCACACTAGGATAAGCAGTTAAAGGAGAAGTTCACTTGTAATTACCAAATCAAACTCAAATCAACCCATTTTTTGGTTTGGCATTACTTAAAGGTAATTTGCATGCACCTACCAATCCCATAGATGTTTCACTAGCAGTGGATTAAGGTATCTGAAGGTTGCAGTGGTTGCGTAAAGAGAACCGAACAATGGTTTACAGTATTTCCTGGCCCATAGACTACAGTTAGGTTGAGGAATCATCTTACATTAAGTTGTAAGATAGTGAACTTCCCCTTTAACTACTCCATTGTATTCCCTGAAATGAAGAACTATCAAACCTCTCATGTTCTAAATCGGTTTTGATCCTTGATATTGTGTGAACCAGTTGTTGTGTTTCTCAAGACCGGTGTGGTGTTCTGGTTTTCTGTTTCATGCTATTATTTGGTGCCAAGGGGCTGGGGAATTCTTCCTCTGGTTCTACAGCAGTCACATCTGCTGGTATGACCAGAACGAACAGCTAATGTCCTTGTTTATCAAAGTGATTTTCCAATGCTTTTGATTGAATCAATGTTGAGTTGTTAAGTACGGGGTGGCAGGTAGCCTAGCGGTTAGAGCGTTGGGCCAGAAACCAAAACTTTGCTGGTTGAAATACCCGAGTCAACAAGGTGAAAAATCTGTCGGTGCCCTTGAGCAAGGGGACGCCGTACTACTATGGCTAACCCTGTAAAACAGCACGTCACCTATCCGGTCGATGTGACAATAAAACATATTTATATACTGTTTATAGACCTGCTTACAGACAGTCTCCTGTGAAGGCATGTCCACTGCTGTAATTGCATATACTGTAGAAACGTGTATATATACACTGTACATTGAGAACAGCTGCTCTTTCCATGACATAGACTGACCAGGTGAATCCAGGTGAAAGCTATGATCCCTTATTGATGTCACTTGTTAAATCCACTTCAGTCAGTGTAGATGAAGGGGAGGAGACAGGTTAAAGAAGGATTTTTAAGCCTTGAGACATGGATTGTTCATCTGTGCCATTCAGAGGGTGAATGGACAAGACAAAATATTTAAGTGCCTTTGAATGGGGTATGATAGTAGGTGCCAGGTGCACCGGTTTGAGTCAAGAACTGCACTGCTGCTGGGTTTTTCACACTCAACAGTTTCCTGTGTGTATCAATGGTCCACCACCCAAAGAACATCCAGCCAACTTGACACAACTGTAGGAAGCATTGGAGTCAACATGGGTCACCAGGCCTCCCGGGTGGCGCAGTGGTCTAAGGTGCCACCAGAGACTCTGGATTCGAGCCCAGGCTCTGTCACAGCCGGTCGCGACCGGGAGGCCTATAGGGTGGCGCACAATTGGCCCAGCGTTGTCCGGGTTAGGGAGGGTTTGGCCGGGAGGATATCCTTGTCTCATCGCGCACTAGCGCCTCCTGTGGCGGGCCGGGCGCAGTGCATGCTGACCAGGTCGCCAGGTGAACGGTGTTTCCTCCGACACATTGGTGCGGCTGTTTTCCGGGTTGGATGTGCATTGTGTCAAGAAGCAGCGCGGCTTGTTTGGGTTGTGTTTCGGAGGACGCATGGCTCTCAACCTTCGCCTCTCCAGAGTCCATACGGGAGTTGTAGCGATGAGACAAGACTGTATCTACCAATTGGATTCCACGAAATTGGGGAGAAAAAAGGTGTCACCATTCCTGTGGAACATTTTTGACAACTTGTAGTGTCCATGCCCCAACGAATTGAGGTTGCGCTGACGGCAAGTGGGGGGGTGCAACTCAATATTAGGAAGGTGTTCTTAATGTTTTGTCCGCTGTACGCACGCACGCACGCACACACGCACTGTTAGCCAGGTCATGTGTCGAAGCCTTTTCTCATACTCACTCACTCACTCACCGTGGCTCACCCCACTGGGCACAGATGGCAACTCAATGTCTAAATTCATTGAAATGACATGGAAACAACATTGATTCAACCAGTGTGTGCCCAGTGGGATGCTATGCTTGGAACATAGCAAGTGTCATCCACATGTCTCTATGCGGTACTAAATCAGTTTAGTGCTGCCCTTAGAAGCTGTCCGCCGATTGGTGCTTCAGACACACAGGTACACGCACACACTCTTATGTAACGATGTGCACCCAAACTAATGATTACTGTCCACACTTGGCTGTCAGTAGAATGATAATCAGACAGTGCTATCCATCTCTCTGGTCAATGTTAATATCGCAGACTATCCTAAACAAGGACATGAATATGGGGAACGTATGGGACTGCCATGGAAAATCTCCCTGCGAGACAGGACACGTCCATAGATGCCAGGGAGACGACTCAGCTAATTATTATTATTCAGCAGAATCCCTCCATGCTGTTGGAGCTGCAAGACCAACGTTGTGTCATTAGGCACCGAACTTAAGAAAATGTACTGAAACGGGGAGGGACTACCTGGCCTTGTCTAGTAAGAAATGCTGGCTGTTGCTGTGTTCTTTTATGGTTGTCCTAAATTGTTATTGTAATCATCTGTTTCATAACGGCTACCATGGGTATAAAGTCGACATTCTGTACATGGAGAGGCTGCACAGCTAATCTCACCTTTGGTACACATTTGTAGTGAATGTCATGTCTATAGATTTTCCCCTCTTTGTTGTGATCTCCCATAGCTATTCTCTACAGTGCCTGATTTACCCTGTCCCTCAGTGTCCTAGTAGATACAGGTTATGTCTAGCAAGGCCATGCTAAACAACATAACAGTGGGATAGTTGACATTTCTAACCAGGGGTGCTTGGTTTCACTTGACTATAAAAGGAAATGGAAAACAGAATGGAAGCATGCAGGTGAATGGTGTAGGTTAGGGTAAGGTTAAGATTAGGCACGCTAGTGAGTGTAACACACACTAAGAGGATGTTGGCTCCACAGTCACACTCCTGTAGACTACTACACGGTCTACTGATCCAAGTTGTCTGTGTGATTCAAGACTGAGTTAGCCTGCTGAGCTAAAGTCTAAGAAGCATTGGGAGCTGAATCTTCAGGTCTCTGCATGGTTACTCATCGCAGGAGCCTATTTTAGCTTCAAGAACCACCTCTGTCACACTTGTAATTGGGTCTGCAGAATCTTACTGGATTCCATTGATGACATGACAGCAATTAACTAGAGGTGCATTCATGAATTAACTCTGGCTGTCTACTCTGATGTCAGAGCACTCTCGCTTAAGTGTGCCAGAGCACAGAATAATAACTGATGAATTTATGAACGAGCAACACCCATTGAATATGACCGGTGTCAGCAAACATCGGCAAAACAACTGAATTAAATTGTTGCCAGCAGCACAGTTAGTCACCAACGCTCTAGATAAAATGAACACTGCCTAACCAGCTCTGCTAGGGCGAGTAAAACGGTCAGTGGGGCGTTCTCTCATTTGTGTCTGGAAGTAGCTAGCAAGCTAGCCAACTTTAGCCAGTTAGCTTGGGTGCTGACAAAACACTGATTTTACGAACTCCCAGAGCGCACTCGAACACACCCTATGTAATTGCAAAATGTATTTAAAGAATTGCATTGACAGTCAAGATCACACAGCTAGGCCTGAGACTGCATTCCATTGGGATCATCTTTTGGCGTGGTTAGACTGTTTTGCTCTGTTATGGCTGCATAGCTACCGATGGTAGCTCAAGGTCACTGTCTAAAGGTTGTGTTCATTAGACACCAAACGGATGAAAACAGATTTAAACAGGGAGGCATTACCTGTTCTGTTTCAGTTGAAAAATGTGTTAGAACGCTTCCCGTTGTGTGCCCTAATGAACACACCCTTAGTTTTTCCGCTTTAGTAATAGATTAGAGCGTTGTGTGGTTCGTGCAGATAGCTCTCTGTAGGTTTGGGTCAGGGTGAGGCCGTGTTGTTTCTTGATGATATCTTTGTCATGGAGATTGTTCAAACTTCAGTCCTGGGAAGGACATGCAGGGGTGAAAGTGCTGTAGGAAATTACAGATTATCATCCCTGCTTTGTCCTGACTTGTCAAATGTCACTGTGACATTGTGCACATTTTCAAATCCTATGAGTGATTGGCCGATTTCACAAAATGTTTTACTTTCGAAAGTACACATAGCAGCAGGAGATGCCTTAGGCGTAAATTACACCCAGGCCAGAAATAGGAGAGAAGCCCAGATGATTTCCCAGAGAGAGAGAGACATGAAATGAATGAGCTATAGGTGTCTTGACTTGCAGATTAAGATAATGTTCAAGTCCCGGAGGTGTCAGACAGGCAGCACTGAGCTGCTGAGAGGAGAGCAGAGCAGAGGACTGAGGAGGAGGAAAGGGTTGAAGAGGGGAGACACTGGACACTGGGTGTGTGATGAGACCTATGGGAAGGAGGTGTGTGATGAGGCCTATGGGGAGGACGTGTATGATGAGGCCTATGGGGAGGAGGTGTGTGATGAGGCCTATGGGGAGGAGGTGTGTGATGAGGCCTATGGGAAGGAGGTGTGTGATGAGACCTATGGGGAGGAGGTGTGTGATGAGGCCTATGTGGAGGAGGTGTGTGATGTGGCCTATGGGGAGGAGGTGTGTGATGAGGCCTATGGGGAGGAGGTGTGTGATGAGGCCTATGGGGAGGAGGTGTGTGATGAGGCCTATGGGGAGGAGGTGTGTGATGAGGCCTATGGGGAGAGACAGGCAGTCTGGGATTCATTGTCAGAGAGACGGATCACACGTGTTCCCCATGTTCTTTTCTCCTATCACTTTTTTACTGGACATTGGTACAACCGCATGGCAAAAATAGGATACTTTCACTAATAGCCAAAGAGATCATTTAAGTGTCATAGGCCTTTATGCAATATAGGTTCAAAGAGCAAAACGTTTGAAAGGCAGCTTGTAGCCATGTAACCTACAGGTCAAGAAGAATGCAGAGCAGAACTTTTGTGTCTGACAGCTACAGTAGCCTGCCACAGACAATATACACAGTAGGCTTGCTACAGGTAACTGTCAGAATAAAGGAAACACCAACATAAAGTGTCTTCATAGGCTGAGCTCACAGGACAGCTTCAAAGAGGGGTCTCAAATGAGTATATGGGGTTTAAAGGGTGGGTGTGTGTCTCAGTCACCAGATCTCAACCCAATTGAACACTTAAGGGAGATTCTGGATCAGTGCCTGAGACAGCGTTTTACATCACCATCAACAAAAGGAAGGAATTTAGAAATTTTGGAAGAATGATGTCACATCCCTCCAATAGAGTTCCAGACACTTGTATGATCAATTTGGCATCATTCTTCCACAAGAAATTCCTTCATTTTGTTGTTTTGTTGATGGTGATGTAAAACGCTGTCTCAGGCACTGATCCAGAATCTCCCATAAGTGTTTAATTGGGTTGAGATCTGGTGACTGAGACACACACACACACACACACACTTTAAAGCCCCTATACTCCTTTGAGACCCCTCTTTCAAAGTCACTGAGATCTCTTCTTCTAAGCGCTTAGAAAAAAGGTTATCTACAACCTAGAAGGGTTGTCCCCATTGAGGAACCCTTTGAAGAAACCCTTTGGGCTCCAGGTAGGACCCCTTTGGGCTCCAGGTAGGACCCCTTTGGGCTCCAGGTAGGACCCTTTGGGCTCCAGGTAGAACCCCTTTGGGCTCCAGGTAGGACCCCTTTGGGCTCCAGGTAGGACCCTTTCCACAGGAGGTTCTACATGGAAGCCAAAGGGGATATCCTATGGCGACAGCCGAAGAACCCTTTTGGAAATCTTTTTCTAAGAGTGCAGCCATGGTAGGCACAACAATGGGCAACTGGGCATTTTTATACATGACCCTAAGCATGTTGTTAATTGCTTAATTAACTCATGAACCACATCTGTGTGAAAGCATCTGCTTTCAATATACTTTGCATCCCTCATTTACTCAAGTGTTTCCTTTATTTTGACAGTTATGTGTACATAACGCAGTCCCCAACTCTAATCATTTCAGACACAGAGACTAAAATAGCAGATCCTTCGATTCCTGTTTTTTTTGTTTTTTTTTGCGGGGCTACTGAGCGACAGCACTCTCGATTGGACGCGCTGAGTGAAAGGGGGAGTGTTTACTACATTTTCAATGGAATGCAGCATAGGGGAGCGGGCCTCAGGTGTAGGCAGCGTGCTGAAGCGATAACTGGATACGCTCAGATATGAGAGAAGCTTTTTTTTCCGGCGAGTTTCTTTTTTGACAAGCTGATCCCTATTGGTGAACTATAACTAAAGGGTGGTTGTCGCTTGCGGGGTTATTATTATGTATTAATTGACAGCGTTCTATTCTATCTGAAAAGGCTTGCGTGTGTAAGATATTCACAAAAGGACTGGGCCCTAAACAACTTGTTTCAATTGAGAGAGAGAGGGACAGGGCTACCTACCTGTCCTGTTGGTTGCTGGTAGCGGCGTATCAGAAGGATATTATTTTCCGGCTGCAAGTGGAACAGACGTTGACTCATGAAGAATACAGAGGAGTAACCTAGTCATACATTTTCTTAGCATATCTATTTGTTCGTAATGCTCCACCAACATGTAAGAGCTCGTTCAAAAAAAAGATGCTTAAATGGGAAAAAAACACAATTATCCTTGTATTTTTCACAATATTGATTTTGTGCGCATGTGAAAATAGACAACGGCAGGCTAAATCGAACGTTCATGCCATTTTAAGAGCATATGCCTACTGTTCTTATATTAGCCTACCGTTGCTAAATTGCCTGAATTGTAAACCAAATTTGTCAGATTGCAATCATATTCTTGCCAGTAGTTTAGCCTATGCTTTCTGTACACTAATCTAGCAATCGGGTGTGCGATCACCTGCGCTATTGGCACCATTCCAATGATAAACCATTGCGTTTTCCAATGTTATCCGCAGAAAAGTTATCGCTGAGATAAGGACATAATACAAATGTCATTTAATCCTGCACGGCCAGGCGCAGAGCGCAGTGTGTGTCCTGTGACATTGCACCTGAATGTCTACTTGGCGAGAGAGATGAGTTTTGCCTCGTCTTCCAAAAGAGATTCGTCACGCCTTTCGCAGGAAGAACATGGAATAGAACTGGATATATTTGGAACTCGTTGGATAGCCAAACGTTCTAAGCTTGAATGAAAGAGACCACAAGTTAATTAATTATCTGGTTATGGTATTTCAACAAATTATGAATTTCAACTAAATTTGAGCTTAAATTCGTGAACGTTCCCTTGGACTCCACTGACTCCGGATGCCCAACAAACCAATTGACTGAGCTGAAACTGCTTGGATCAGGATGCAAGCGTAAAATTGCACCTGACATCGAATGCAACACAGCTGATCACATTTGACAAGGACCTACTATGTCAACATTACCAACCAGGTAAGATGCAGGTGTATGGTTATAAACGCAGGTGTATGGTTATAAACGCAGGTGTATGGTTATAAACACAGTTTAACATTTGATATAGCCTACAAGTTTACGTACAAGTGCAGCGTATATGCTGAAGTAGCCTATGTTTATGCTGAAGTATATGTTTATGACGTTGTACATTTTAAAAATATGACGTTGTACATACCTCTGATAAAGTTACCATTAATCCACACAGCCTAATTGTTATAGTGAAAGAAAGGGGAGTATTTAGTGGCCCATATCAAGTGATTTTAAGTTGATTTAGGA
Organism: Oncorhynchus mykiss; assembly: GCF_057628025.1. NCBI lineage: Eukaryota > Metazoa > Chordata > Actinopteri > Salmoniformes > Salmonidae > Oncorhynchus > Oncorhynchus mykiss. The sequence goes on from NC_143027.1 coordinate 81,939,764, forward strand.
ACTTGGCAAACTCACACCTAGTCGATTATTGCTGTAATCCGAGAGGTGTGTGTGTGTGTGTGTGTGTGTGTGTGTGTGTGTGTGTGTGCGCGCGCTACACCAGTTGTTCCCAAACTTTTTATAGTCCCATACCCCTTCAAACATTCAACCTCCAGCTTTGTACCCCCTCTAGCACCAGGGTCTTTGTTCTCTCAAATGTTGTTTTTTGCCATCATTGTAAGCCTGCCACACACACTATATGATACATTTATTAACTTCTTATGGCTGCATGGGCAGTATTGAGTAGCTTGGATGCCCAGAGGTGCCCAGAGTAAACGGCCTGCTCCTCAGTCCTAGTTGCTAATATATGCATATTATTATTAGCATTGGAGAGAAAACACACTGAAGTTTATAAAACTGTTTGAATGATGTCTGTGAGTAGAACAGAACTCACATGGCAGGCAAAAAACCTGAGAAGAAATCCAAACAGGAAGTGGGAAATCTGAGGTTGGTTGATTTTCAACCCAGCCCCTATTGAATACACAGTGGGATATTGGTTATGTTGCACTTCCTAAGGCTTCCACTAGATGTCAAGCGTCTTTAGAAACTTGAATGATGCTTCTACTGTGATGTGGAGCCGGATGGGAGCTGTTTGAGTCAGTGGTCTGGCAGAGAGCCAGATCCTGGTCACATGCATTTCACATGATAGCGACTTGCGTTCCATGGCTTTTCTACAGACATAGGAATTCTCCGGTTGGAACGTTATTGAAGATTTATGATAACAACATCCTAAAGATTGATTCTATACTAAGTTTGACAAGTTTCTTCGACCTGTAATATAACTTTTTGAAGTTTTCGTTCGGCTGGACCTGCACGAGCGTTTGGATTTGTGTACTAAACGTGCTAACAAAAGTAGCTACTTGGACATAAATAATGGACATTATCGAACAAAACAAACATTTATTGTGGAACTAGGATTCCTGGGAGTGCATTCTGATGAAAATCATCAAAGGTAAGGGAATATTTATTATGTTATTTCTGATTTCTGTTGACTCCAACATGGCGGATATTTTTTTTTTTTTTCTGAGCGCCGTCTCAGATTATTGCATGGTTTGCTTTTTCCGTAAAGTTAAAAAAAAAATCTGACACAGCGGTTGCATTAACTTCTTGACGCACCCATCCCGTTAGCGAGATCATTTTAGTCAACATCCGCTGAATTGCAGAGCGCCAAATTAAAATTAAATAACTAAAAATATTTAATTTTCATGAAATCACAAGTGCAATATAGCAAAACACAGCTTAGCTTGTTGTTAATCCACCTGGCATGTCAGATTTCAAAAAAGCTTTTCGGTGAAAGCATACCAAGCATTTATGTAAGGACATCTCTCTCAGCAGACAAAACATTACAAACAGCTAGCAGCAAAGTAGATTGGTCACGAAAGTCAGAAAAGCAATAAAATGAATGGCTTACCTTTGATGATCTTCGGATGTTTGCACTCACGAGACTCCCAGTTACACCATAAATGTTCCTTTTGTTCCATAAAGATTATTTTATATCCAAAATACCTCCATTTGGTTGGCGCATTATGTTCAGAAATCCACAGGCTCGAGCGGTCACGACGGGGCAGACGAAAATTCCAAATAGTATGCGTAAAGTTCGTAGAAACGTCAAACGTTTTTTAGAATCAATCCTCAGGTTGTTTTTACAATATATAATCGATAATTTTTCAACCAGACAGTAGCTTCTTCAATATGAGAGAGAGAGAGAAAATGTCTGTCCACTCTGTTGGCGCATGCAAAGCGCTGCTGGCACCCAGCCATCCACTGACGCGATCTGATCTTTCTTGCTCATTTTTCAGAATAAAAGCCTGAAACTATGTCTAAAGACTATTCACACCATGTGGAAGCCATAGAAAAAGGAATGTGGTTCATATCCCTTTAAATGGAGGGAAGGCATGCAATGGAACAGGGAGTTTTCAAAATAGAAGCCACTTCCTGGTTGGATTTTCCTCAGTTTTTCTCCTGCAATATCAGTTCTGTTAAACTCACAGACAATATTTTGACAGTTTTGGAAACTTTAGTGTGTTTTCTATCCTAATCTGACAATTACATGCATATTCTGGGCCTGAGAAATAGGCAGTTTCATTTGGGTACGTTTTTCATCCAAACATCAAAATACTGCACCCTTCCATACTTCCATGTCTAACAATTGTATTTATCAACATCTTAAAATGAGTATTTCTGTAAAATGACGTGGCTCTCTGCAATATCACCGGGTGTTTTTGGAACTAGTGAACAATGTACACTGATATTTTTTTAAATATAAATATGAACTTTATCAAACAAAACATACATGTATTGTGTTACATGAAGTCCTATGAGTGTCATCTGATGAAGATCATCAAAGGTTAGTGATTAATTTGATCTCTATTTGTGCTTTTTGTGACTCCTCTCTTTGGCTGGAAAATGGCTGAATTTTTCGGTGAGTTGGTGGTGACCTAACATAATCGTTTGTGGTGCTTTCGCTGTAAAGCCTATTTGAAATCGGACACTGTGGTGGGATTAACAACAAGATTACCTTTAAAACGGTATAAAATACATGTATGTTTGAGGAATTGTAATTTTAATTATTATTAGGAATTTTAATTTCTGTTGTTTTGAATTTGGGGCCACTCCACTTTCACTGGCTGTTGTCATATCGATCCCGTTAACGGGATTGCAGCCCTAAGAAGTTTTAAATATAAGAATGAGTGTGAGTTTGTCACAACCCGGCTTGTGGGAAGTGACGACGAGCTCTCAGGGCACAAATAATCAATAATTGTGCTCTTTATTTAGCCATCTTACATATAAAACCTTATTTGTTCATCTGTGAATAACTCACCACAGGTTAATGAGAAGGGTGTGCTTGAAAGGATGCACATAACTCTGCAATGTTAGGTTGTATTGGAGAGAGTCTGTCTTAAATAATTTTCCATACAGTCTGTGTCTGTATTTAGCTTTCATGCTAGTGAGGGCCGAGAATCCACTCTCACATAGATACGTGGTTGCAAAGGGCATCAGTGTCTTAACAGCTCGATTTGCCAAGGCAGGATACTCTGAGTGCAGCCCAATCCAGAAATCTGACGTTGGTTCTGATTTAAATAAAATTTTCACAGAACCGCTAGTTGCAGTTTTGATGACGCTCTCTTGTTCAGATATCGGTAAGTGGACTGGAGGCAGGGCAGGAAAGGGGTAACGAATCCAGATTTTTGTCATTCGTGTCGGGAAAGTACCTGCGTAATTGCGCACCCAACTCACTCAGCTGCTTCGCTATATCACATTTGACATTGTCCGTAAGCTTGAGTTCATTTGCACACAAAAAATTATACAATGATGGAAAGACCTGTGTGTTGTCCTTGTTAATGCAGACAGAGAAGAGATCCAACTTCTTAATCAGCCTCAATTTTGTCCCGCACATTGAATATAGTTGCGGAGAGTCCCTGTAATCCTAGATTCAGATCATTCAGGTGAGAAAAAACATCACCCAGACAGGCCAGTCGTGTGAGAAACTCGTCATCATGCAACAAGTCAGACAAGTGAAAATTATGGTCAGTAAAAACTTTAAGCTTGTTTCTCAATTGTAAAAAACGTGTCAATACTTTGCCCCTTGATAACCAGCGCACTTCTGTATGTTGTAAAAGCGTTACATGTTCGCTGCCCCACCATTTTCACTGTAGTGTCCAAAATGTCTTTCAAGCTGTCAGGCATTCCCTTGGCAGCAAGAGCCTCCCGGTGGATGCTGCAGTGTACCTAATTGGCGTCGGGAGTAACTGCTTGCACGGGCATTACCACTCCACTATGTCTCCCTGTCATGGATTTTGCGCCATCAGTACAGACACCAACATAAGCAGCAGCTGCGTTTGGCTACATATGGACCGTTATTGGAATTCCCACGAGAGAGTAACGGTTAATGTGATTGGATGTTAATTATTTGACTAGGCTACCTGTATTTTACATTTATTTTTGGCAGTGAAACGAGGCTACTCAGGTAAGAAAAAAACCTCACCCAAATGTATAGACCCATTGGAAAATATAAATGGACTGTTGGAAAATGTGAATAACATTTTTATTTGGCGTACCCCTGAAGGCATTGCGCGTACCACAGTTTGGGAATACCTGGTCTACACCAAGGGATGGTCGGTGATAAATTCCAGTGGCAGTTTGTCTCCTGTGTGACTGTGTAGCCTACTATAAAAATATATAATGGCGTTAGTGTATTAAAGCATCCATGTCTGATTTATCAAATTTAACTATGAAGGTGCTGTGTGATTTGTATATGAGTATATTAAGATTATTTAGAGAACACATGATCTTTTCAACAATAAACAACTGTAAGATTACCTGTGATGTACATGGTATGTCCTTGAATGGAGGTTGGCTAACACTTAAAAAATGCTATTATTAGGTCTAGTGACTACACATTATGATAAACAAGTGAAAGTTTGGTCTTGAACGCCCTGACAAACATACAGCGTGTGTGTGTACGTGCTTTTGTTTGCTGTGTGTGTGTGTAACAGTCCCTGTCAGAGTATGATGCAGATACAGTCAGGCATACTCATCAAGAGTGGAGTGAAGTAGCTTTACTAGTCTGAGGTAATCCCCATTCATATACTGAGAGACTGCAGCAGCATGGCTTGTATAGAAGCCCCTGGCTGTGCATTCCTCTCATCCGGCTCCATTACCTTTATCTCCAAATGTCAGAGGCTATAAATATCCCATCATGGCAGTTCTACAGAACCGCCCCACTAGAATAAGGGGAGTCTCATGGCAGTTCTACAGAACCGCCCCACTAGAATAAGGGGAGTCTTATCATGGCTGTTCTACAGAACCGCCCCACTAGAATAAGGGGAGTCTTATCATGGCTGTTCTACAGAACCGCCCCACTAGAATAAGGGGAGTCTTATCATGGCTGTTCTACAGAACCGCCCCACTAGAATAAGGGGAGTCTCATCATGGCTGTTCTACAGAACCGCCCCACTAGAATAAGGGGAGTCTTATCATGGCTGTTCTACAGAACCGCCCCACTAGAATAAGGGGAGTCTCATGGCTGTTCTACAGAACCGCCCCACTAGAATATTTAATATTTTATTTTCCTGAAGAGTTGAAGTATCATCTATTGTTCCTAGATATTGTATGTTATTCATGGAAGAAGATATTCCTGGGGGGAAATGAGAATCAGAACATCTGGGTGTGCTTTGGGATTTTAGACCTAATGAAGCACTTTTTGACTAAACAAGTGCAGTTTTTATATTAAAAGCACACATAAAATAGCGACTCTTCTCGACTTAATGGACGACATGAGCTTCCTCAGGATCAACCTATGATGTTTCCTTTACAGGTCTGTAGTCTGTCAAATTGGCTAATGTGAGATCAGGTTGAATACTCGGGACATGAGAGGGATATGTCTTTCTCCCAGATCCGTCTCTTAAGGAATGTTTGTTTGGGAGCGAGACAGCTCAATGTACTATGGCACGCTGCTCAAATCCCTCCGGAATGAGTTTCCTAATTAAAGCGACAGTTTCAGAATGTCGATGTCGTCACTCGAGATCTCTTCCCCCGGGGGTGGAATTTCTATCGCTTGGCGATGGGCATGTATGTTTATGCATGAAGCAGCGTGTAATTGATACTTTAATGAAGGTCATGGATAAGCAGGTCTCATCCTTGATGGTGTAAAGTAGGTTCGGATCAATGTTCGCGTGTTTGAAACCTGAAGACGTGTGTCTGCTCCAAGCTCAGGGGCTCCGTGCGCAGGAGACCCGGATACACGGAAGCCAAACCGGCTGCGCGCGTGCGCCATCGTGCATACATTTATTTTGTCCCCCTACACCAAACGCGATCACAACACGCAGGTTACAATATCAAAACAAACTCTGAACCAGTTACAGTAATTTGGGGACAGGTCGAAAAGCATTAAACATGTATGGTAATTTGTCCTATTTAGCTAACATGCTGTTGCTAGCTAATTTGTCCTGGGATATAAACATTGAGTTGTTATTTTACCTGAAATGCACAAGGTCCTATAGTCCGACAATTAATCCACACATAGTTTCTAGTCATCTCTCCTCCTTCCATGCTTTTTCATAATTGATATTATATGGTGATGGCATCTATACTTTCATAGTATTACCACGACAACTGGCTAAACAGTTTGTCTTTCAATCACCTGCTTCTATAAACCAATGAGGAGATGGGAGAGGCAGGACTTGCAGCGCGATCTGCGTCAGAAATAGAAAGAAGTTCTATTTTATCCCTTGGCATCGCAGACAATTGTTGGCGCGCGCGGGCAGTGTGGGTGCAATAATTGAATAACATGGATTTCTAAATACATTTTGCATGTAAGGCCATCGGCATACTGGGATTGTGTCAGAATTTCAGATGAATCAAATGTTCTTTCAATGGGAGTTGCCGGATAAATGAAAATGGATGATTGTCTGACAAAAAAACGCACAAACTATGTCTTTTGACTGATTAAACTCTTGATTTGTGTTGTACTTTTGACAGTTTCATAGTTGTTCAGGAGTCTGTGTGGCAGTAGCCTTAGTACTCTGGTCGGTCACACTGTGATATAGCCCCTTCTGTTTTAAACTTTTGACACTATTAAGCAGAGCCATGCCGAGCTGTACTGTGCTGGCCTGGTTATGTACCCACCATAGTTGCTGGAAGTGAAACCTCGCTGGAAATAACAACAATGTGAAAAGAACATACAGTATCTGAGCCGGCACAGTGGACTGTCGCTTTGGGTAAGCACAACTATACCTTGTATTTGTGTGCGGTTGGGATATACTAATGATTCAAATAATGTGGATGGATCCTCATTGAGTGACAGTGGAGTGTCGCAGAGTACACTGTCAGATAAGACTTTACAGGTCAATAGTCACGTCAGGAATGCTATGACTATGATAGTTCAGTTGTTTGTCTATATTAATGTCACCTTGCACTTTCTCCCCCAATCACATGTTTGTGTGTTTGCTGGTATTCCATTGTACTCTGGTCCCAGATCTGTTTGTGCTGTCTCTCAACTTCTATCATCATATGATTTGGCATGAATGATGACCACACAGATGTAGGATCTTAATTTTAACAATCTGTCGCAGGAGAACTGTAGAACTTGTTGTGTATTTGAGGCTTAATAGACAACAGATGTTTCTAATTCCCTCTATGAAATGTCAGACTTTATTTTTCATTACGAAAAATGTATCAGCCCCTACAAAAATGGCCATGAATTATCATTCACATTTCCTGTTGCTACAGGATTATTTTCCTGCTGTAGGATACTGGTTAAAATTAAGAGCCTACAACATTAGGAGTTAGCTACAGTGGGGAGAACAAGTATTTGACACACTGCCGATTTTGCAGGTTTTCCCTACTTACAAAGCATGTAGAGGTCTAATTTTTATCATAGGTACACTTCAACTATGAGAAACGGAATCTAAAACAAAAATCCAGAAAATCACATTGTATGATTTTTAAGTAATTCATTTGCATTTTATTGCATGACATAAGTATTTGATACATCAGAAAAGCAGAACTTAATATTTGGTACATAAACCTTTGTTTGGAATTAGAGATCATACGTTTCCTGTAGTTCTTGACCAGGTTTGCACACACTGCAGCAGGGATTTTGGCCCACTCCTCCATACAGACCTTCTCCAGATCCTTCAGGTTTCGGTGCTGTCGCTGGGCAATACAGACTTTCAGCTCCCGCCAAAGATTTTCTATTGGGTTCAGGTCTGGAGACTAGCTAGGCCACTCCAGGACCTTGAGATGCTTCTTACGGAGCCACTCCTTAGTTGCCCTGGCTGTGTGTTTCGGGTCGTTGTCTTGCTGGAAGACCCAGCTCTTACTGGGGGAAGGAGGTTGTTGGCCAAGATCTCGCGATACATGGCCCCATCAATCCTCCCCTCAATACGGTGAAGTCGTCCTGTCCCCTTTGCAGAAAAGCATCCCCAAAGAATGATGTTTCCACCGCCATGCTTCACGGTTGGGATGGTGTTCTTGGGGTTGTACTCATCCTTCTTCTTCCTCCAAACACGGCGAGTGGAGTTTAGACCAAAAAGCTCTATTTTTGTCTCATCAGACCACATGACCTTCTCCCATTCCTCCTCTGGATCATTCAGATGGTCATTGGCAAACTTCAGACGGGCCTGGACATGCGCCGGCTTGAGCAGGGGGACCTTGCGTGCGCTGCAGGATTTTAATCCATGACGGCGTAGTGTGTTACTAATGGTTTTCTTTGAGACTGTAGTCCCAGCTCTCTTCAGGTCATTGACCAGGTCCTGCCGTGTAGTTCTGGGCTGATCCCTCACCTTCCTCATGATCATTGATGCCCCACGAGGTGAGATCTTGCATGGAGCCCCAGACCGAGGGTGATTGACCGTCATCTTGAACTTCTTCCATTTTCTAATAATTGCGCCAACAGTTGTTGCCTTCTCACCAACCTGCTTGCCTATTGTCCTGTAGCCCATCCCAGCCTTGTGCATGTCTACAATTTTATCCCCGATGTCCTTACACAGCTCTCTGGTCTTGGCCATTGTGGAGAGGTTGGAGACTGTTTGATTGAGTGTGTGGACAGGTGTCTTTTATACAGGTAACAAGTTCAAACAGGTGCAGATAATACAGGTAATGAGTGGAGAACAAAGAAAAACTAACAGGTCTGTGAGAGCTGGAATTCTTACTGGTTGGTAGGTGATCAAATACTTATGTCATCCAATAAAATGCAAATGAATTACTTAAAAATGATACAATATGATTTTCTGGATTTTTGTTTTAGATTCCGTCTCTCACAGTTGAAGTGTACCTATGATAAAACATTACAGACCTCTACATGCTTTGTAAGTAGGAAAACCTGCAATATCGGCAGTGTATCAAATACTTGTTCTCCCCACTGTATACAGCACAAACAGACCTGGGACACTCCAAAATCTCTAGCCACTTTAATAATAAAAAAATGGATGTAATAAATGTATCACTAGTCACTTTAAACAATGCCACTTTATATAATGTTTACATACCCTACATTACTCGTCTCATATGTATGTACTGTACTCTACTATCTACTCCATCTTGCTTATGCCGCATGGCCATCACTCATCCATATATTTATATATACATATTCTTATTCATTCCTTTACACTTGTGTGTATAAGGTAGTTGTTGTGAAATTGTTAGATTACTTGTTAGATATTACTGAACGGTTGGAACTAGAAGCACAAGCATTTCCCTACACTCGCATTAACATCTGCTAACCATGTGCATGTGACCAATACAATTGGATTTGATTTGACCAGACTAATTCCACAGTGAAAACCAAGTGTATAAATTGGTGTATTTTCAATTCTCAGTGGAGGAAGTGTTGGTGGAAAAATTGTGTTCTAATGTGTTTGTCAGTGACCTAAAAGGAGATCAGGTCATATTCATTAGGCACCAAACGAAAGAAAACAGACCGAAACAGGCAGGGGCTACCTGAACTTGACAAAGAAACGCACATTTTCGTTTGGCATTGCAAAACATTTTAGAAAATGTTCAGTTGCTTTCCCTACTGAACACGACCCTGGTGTTATTCACCATGTCAGCAGATCCAAATGTTGGAGCTGGCTGAGGAAGAGCATGACCATAGATGGCCAGCCAGACTGGATCAGACGGACGGTCGGTCTCAGTAAAATGTGAAAAGATAAGCTCATAATCCAAGAGGTATGACAATGTCAAGAGATTTCGTCTGTTTGTCCTGAGAAGGAGAACGATGGTGCAGCCAGTCAGGCAGTAGAGGAACAGAGGAGTATCTTTGAGTTCTAGGAGCAATGGTCAGAGACCCCAAGACACAACTAAGGTGTGGGATTAGTTTAAACAGCAACCTCTGTCTTTAGAATAGCATCACATTAAACATAATGCATTTGGTCAATACTCAGCACTGCTTTTCAAAGTAAATGTCTTAAACTCCTTATGTTGCTTAAAGGGGCATTACACAAAGTTAAAGTTAGTCAAAAGACTTGTACCACACCATCAGTTGTGTTGATCCAATTTCCTGCCTCAACTGAAACAAATTCATTATATGGTGCTAATTTTTGTCATTCATTTTGGATTAATGTATACCCATGGATCGACCCTTTAAGTGCTTCATGACTCGTGCAATGATGAATTGTTGCCTCATTGATTGGGCTAATCCCTGACCAGGATCATTGCCTGACCGTGAGTGTCTCATTGTTCCCGCCCATTAATAGTCTGTTCAGATTTAGGGTTCAAAGGTCATGTTTTTTTAGTCTATTCAACTCTATTTACTGAAGTACCTAGTCTATATGCGTCCACCAGGCCTTGAAGGCAAGCTCTGGAACACTGACCACTAGTAAGTATTGTTTTAATCCTCCCAGACTGCGCTGGATGTGTCGATGTGTTCATACATGCAGAATTGTCTTAACTCAATTAGCTGCGAAACCCCTAGTTTGAAAGTGACTGTTTACTAAAAGCTGTGGCACTATTTACCCTACATTTTCCCCCACGTGGGCCAGCCTCCTAGCAATTCAAGTTCCAGCCAATGAGCTTTCGCCCATTGCCATTTGAGCGACAGCGAGCAAGATGCACACATAGCAAAGCAAGAGAGAGCGCAATGATGTGGTGCACATATCTGTACATATGTGACTTAGTACGCAATTTTCAGGGACCACTTCTGTCTCGTGAGTGCTACTTTCAGAACTACTAGCTGAGAACTATGCAAAAAGTACCAGAGAATCTCTTTTTAAACCAGTGTTCACCAACTAGTGGGTCACTGCTAAGTCCCTGTGGGTCATGGAGGAGGGGGACTGGCTAGAGACACTGTCTTTTGTTCACTTGGTGGATCATTCAGAAGCTACAGATGACGCCGACGTAGTCCGTTAACTCCATGGTGCTCTTTTGTAAAAATAAATAAATACAAATGTAAAAGCTAACGCAAAATGAACTGAATATATCATTATTGCAGTCATAGGGTGTAGCTGTCATTTTTATTGTTTTCTTTACCCAGTTTTATTGTTATGTTTACCCAGAAAAGCACCCCGTTCCCATAGAAACCTTTTGGTAGCTCTGGCACAGCTGCATACATTCAAGAGTATAGTTGGGTCATAGCACAAAACAGTTTAGGCCAGGATTCAATCTGATTGCCACGTTGCCTACAAGCACAATGTTAACGTGTTGCGGAGATTAAATTCAAGGTAAACACAGCAGATGTCAGCTCAATTGGAAATTCCCTTTAAATGTCAAGTGTCATAGGGAGGTTTCACATTTAATCCCGGCCTTAGGAACCACCAGGCCTGACCAGTGTTTTACAGAAATCCGTTGGTTTAGGAACCCATGCCCTGCGCATTTTAGTTCTAGACCAGCAATAACACATCTGATTCAACTAGTGAATCTAATCACCAAGCCCTTGCCTTGATTAGTTGAATCAGGTGTGTTCGTTCTGGGCTGGAACCAAAATGTCCAGTCTTGGGGTCCCTGAAGATGTGTTGGGAAACGATGGCCTACACCAGGGATCATCAACTACACTGAACAGAAATATAAACGCAACATGTAAAGTGTTGGTCCCATGTTTCATGCACTGAAATAAAAAATCCCAGAAATGTTCCATACGCACAAAATGCTTATTTCTCTAAAAAATGTTTGGTGATTTGAACAGGATGATCATTACACAGGTGCACGTTGTGCTGGGGTGGCCACTTTAAAATGAGCAGTTCTGTCTCACAACACAATGCTACAGATGTCTCAAGTTTTGAGGGAGTGTGCAATTGGCATGTTGACTGCAGGAATGTCCACCAGAGCTGTTGCTCTAGAATTGAAATTTAATTTCTCTACCATAAACTGCCTCCAACATATTTTTTGATAATTTGGCAATACCTCCAACCGGCTTCACAACTGCAGAACACGTGTAACCACGGTGCTGAGGAGTATTTCTGTCTGTAATAATTATATTTTGTGGGGGAAAAAACTCATTTTGATTGGCTGTGTCTGGCTCCCCATTGGGTGGGCCTATCCCCTTCCAAGTTGTGTGAAATCCATAGATTAGGGCCTAATGAATTTATTTAAATTGACTGATTTCCTTATATGAACTGTAACTCAGTAAAATCTTTGAAATTGTTGCATGTTATGTTTAATATTTTTGTTAAGTATAGATTCCGCTGCCGGACTATTGTTTCTTCTTCAGCCGATGGTCGGAACATACAGGAATTGCAAATAATTTGCCCAAACAGATATAATATTTGATTAAAACATAATAATTTCAAACCTGGCTTACATTTGTATACGATCACGCGTCTTTATATTATGCGTGGGAATGCTTTGAGTTGATTTCCTGGTGTTTTTAATCTTTCAAATCAAATCAAACTTTATTTGTCACATGCGCCAAATACAACAGGCATTTACTGGACCTTACTGTGAAACGGTTACTTACAAGCCCTTAACCAACAGTGCAGTTCAAGAAGAGTTAAGAAAATATTTAGCAAATAAACTCAAGTAAAAAATAATACAAAGTAACACAATAACGAGGCTATATACAGGGGTACCGGTACCAAATCAAATCAAATTGTATTTGTCACATACACATGGTTAGCAGATGTTAATGCGAGTGCAGCGAAATGCTTGTGCTTCTAGTTCCGACAATGCAGTAATAACCAACGAGTAATCAAGCTAACAATTTCAAAACTACTACCTTATACACACAAGTGTAAAGGGATAAAGAATATGTACATAAAGATATATGAATGAGTGATGGTACAGAGCGGCATAGGCAAGATGCAGTAGATGGTATCGAGTACAGTATATACATATGAGATGAGTATGTAAACAAAGTGGAATAGTTTAAAGTGGCTAGTGATACATGTATTACATAAAGATGCAGTAGATGATATAGAGTACAGTATATACGTATACATATGAGATAAATAATGTAGGGTATGTAAACATTATATTAAGTAGCATTGTTTAAAGTAGCTAGTGATATATTTTACATCAATTCCCATCAATTCCCATTAATAAAGTGGCTGGAGTTGAGTCAGTGTGTTGGCAGCAGCCACTCAATGTTAGTGGTGGCTGTTTAACAGTCTGATGGCCTTGAGATATAAGCTGCTTTTCAGTCTCTCGGTCCCAGCTTTGATGCACCTGTACTGACCTCGCCTTCTGGATGATAGCGGGGTGAACAGGCAGTGGCTCTGGTGGTTGTTGTCCTTGATGATCTTTATGGCCTTCCTGTGACATCGGGTGGTGTAGGTGTCCTGGAGGGCAGGTAGTTTGCCCCCGGTGATGCGTTGTGCAGACCTCACTACCCTCTGGAGAGCCTTACGGTTGTGGGCGGAGCAGTTGCCGTACCAGGCGGTGATACAGCCATCTGTAGAAGTTTGTGAGTGCTTTTGGTGACAAGCCAAATTTCTTCAGCCTCCTGAGGTTGAAGAGGCGCTGCTGCGCCTTCTTCACGATGCTGTCTGTGTGGGTGGACCAATTCAGTTTGTCTGTGATGTGTACGCCGAGGAACTTAAAACTTACTACCCTCTCCACTACTGTTCCATCGATGTGGATAGGGGGGTGTTCCCTTTGCTGTTTCCTGAAGTCCACAATCATCTCCTTAGTTTTGTTGACGTTGAGTGTGAGGTTATTTTCCGAGGGCCCTCACCTCCTCCCTGTAGGCCGTCTCGTCGTTGTTGGTAATCAAGCCTACCACTGTTGTGTCGTCCGCAACCTTTTTTTTATTTTTTTTTATTTTTACCCCTTTTTCTCCCCAATTTCGTGGTATCCAATTGTTGTAGTAGCTACTATCTTGTCTCATCACTACAACTCCCGTACGGGCTCGGGAGAGACGAAGGTTGAATGTCATGCGTCCTCCGATACACAACCCAACCAGCCGCACTGCTTCTTAACACAGCGCGCATCCAACCCGGAAGCCAGCCGCACCAATGTGTCGGAGGAAACACCGTGCACCTGGCAACCTTGGTTAGCGCGCACTGCGCCCGGCCCGCCACAGGAGTCTCTGGTGCGCGATGAGACAAGGACATCCCTACCGACCAAGCCCTCCCTAACCCGGACGACGCTAGGCCAATTGTGCGTCGCCCCACGGACCTCCCGGTCACGGCCGGTTACGACAGAGCCTGTGCGCGAACCCAGGGACTCTGATGGCACAGCTGGTGCTGCAGTACAGCGCCCTTAACCACTGCGCCACCCGGGAGGCCGTCGTCCGCAAACTTGATGATTGAGTTGGAGGCGTGCGTGGCCACGCAGTCGAGGGTGAACAGGGAGTACAGGAGAGGGCTCAGAACGCACTCTTGTGGGACCCCAGTGTTGAGGATCAGTGGGGTGGAGATGTTGTTACCTACCTTCACCACTTGGGGGCGGCCCGTCAGGAAGTCCAGTACCCAGTTGCACAGGGCGGGGTCGAGACCCAGGGTCTCGAGCTTGATGACGAGTTTGGAGGGTACTATGGTGTTAAATGCTGAGCTGTAGTCGATGAACAGCATTCTCACATAGGTTTTCCTCTTGTCCAGATGGGTTAGGGCAGTGTGCAGTGTGGTTGAGATTGCATCGTCTGTGGACCTATTTGGGCGTTAAGCAAATTGGAGTGGGTCTAGGGTGTCAGGTAGGGTGGAGGTGATATGGTCCTTGACTAGTCTCTCAAAGCACTTCATGATGACGGAAGTGAGTGCTACGGGGCGGTAGTCGTTTAGCTCAGTTACCTTAGCTTTCTTGGGAACAGGAACAATGGTGGCCCTCTTGAAGCATGTGGGAACAGCAGACTGGGATAGGGATCGATTGAATATGTCCGTAAACACACCAGCCAGCTGGTCTGCGCATGCTCTGAGGGCGCGGCTGGGGATGCTGTCTGGGCCTGCAGCCTTGCGAGGGTTAACACGTTTAAATGTTTCACTCACCTCGGCTGCAGTGAAGGAGAGTCCGCATGTTTTGGTTGCGGGCCGTGTCAGTGGCACTTTATTGTCCTCAAATCTTTGTCCCTATGACATGGTGCCCACTGCGTTAGAGGGCCAAAGGGCACATTCTAACCTGCAATACACTCTAGTAATCAGTGCACAGTTATGGCAGTAATCTCCGAGATAACAGCATAAAAATGACGAGAGAGCGAGAGCTGTGTTTTCTGGAGTGAATTAAAACAAGGGTGTGTGAGGTCAACCATATTACAGCTGAACCAAAATATGGGGAGAAATGTAGGGTGGTGGGTGGGGATGACGTTTTTTTGTCATTTTTTAATGAGGGTTCTGAACTCTCTTCTCTCTCTTGTATTCGTGCCAGACAGGTGGGTGGAACAGTTTCAGCCTGTGTGTGATATTAGCAAATGTATTTAAATAATGGCAATGGTGGTCTGGCTGGACTAGTGGCAATGCCACAGCCTCACAGATCTACGGTGTCAGGATGGGTTGGATACCGGCCTACTGCCCTTTCATACAACCTACTGTCATCCTCCCTCTCTCTCTTCAGTAAAATCTGAAAAATACCTTTAAAAATATATACATATACTGTATAAGAAAGAATGGTAATGTTGTGACGGGTTACATCCATTATATGTAGATACTTGGTGAAAAGGTCTGCTTAAATAAACCCAAATGCCTGCACACTAACACTACAGACGCAGTGATCCACTGCTTCCGCATCACCTCCAGTATTCATGAATCGCTAACATCATAAAGTACTACTGTCCTATAGCAAATAAATAACCTTGGTTAAAAACAACATTTATAGGCCATTTAGTGTATTAAACTGAATAATGCAATATCTATTTCATGAAAAGAGACACATAGATGCAGCCTGAATAGTTGGATTCTTGGCTATGGTTTCATATGAGTCACAGGTTTAATGGAGATTGTGTGGAATACCCATCACCATGAAGGCAGCACCAACTGCTTTCTCACACTGTCTTTGGCACTGACTTTGTGTGTGTGTGTGTGTGTGTGTGTGTGTGTGTGTGTGTGTGTGTGTGTGTGTGTGTGTGTGTACACCCATGTGGATGGGTAATGGGTATGTTTTCCCAATGCCATAGAAAGACTAATTCAGTCAAAATAAACAACTTGTCTCGTAATGATTAAAGCCATTTCCCCCTGCCTTCCCCTGAGCCCTGCTCTAATGTGCTACCATTGGCTTAATGAGACACAGGAGGAGCTGTTGTTGACCTCCAGTAGGGCCTCTGTGATTAGGGGGCAAACAGTGGCCAGACAGGCTCCCTGCCACCTGGGGAAAATGGAGGAGGCATAAAAGGTCCAGCATGTAGTTTTGGGTACGGCTCAATATGTTCTGAATGATTTGCGGTACATTTTATCTTGTATCCGGCCTACTGCTACACTTCCCCTCCATAAGTTTGGTTTTTGCTTCTTTTTCCTCTTTCCCCAGCCCAGCTACCCCCAGTCTCTCCTAGACCCAGTCTCTCCTAGACCCAGTCTCTCCTAGCTCCAGCCCAGCTACCCCCAGTCTCTCCTAGACCCAGTCTGCCCTAGCCCCAGCCCAGCTACCCCCAGTCTCTCCTAGACCCAGTCTCTCCTAGACCCAGTCTGCCCTAGCCCCAGCCCAGCTAACCCCAGTCTCTCCTAGACCCAGTCTCTCCTAGCTCCAGCCCAGTTACCCCCAGTCTCTCCTAGACCCAGTCTCTCCTAGCCCCAGCCCAGCTACCCCCAGTCTCTCCTAGACCCAGTCTCTCCTAGACCCAGTCTGCCCTAGCCCCAGCCCAGCTAACCCCAGTCTCTCCTAGACCCAGTCTCTCCTAGCCCCAGCCCAGCTACCCCCAGTCTCTCCTAGACCCAGTCTCTCCTAGACCCAGTCTGCCCTAGCCCCAGCCCAGCTAACCCCAGTCTCTCCTAGACCCAGTCTCTCCTAGCCCCAGCCCAGCTACCCCCAGTCTCTCCTAGACCCAGTCTCTCCTAGACCCAGTCTGCCCTAGCCCCAGCCCAGCTAACCCCAGTCTCTCCTAGACCCAGTCTCTCCTAGCTCCAGCCCAGTTACCCCCAGTCTCTCCTAGACCCAGTCTCTCCTAGACCCAGTCTGCCCTAGCCCCAGCCCAGCTAACCCCAGTCTCTCCTAGACCCAGTCTCTCCTAGCTCCAGCCCAGTTACCCCCAGTCTCTCCTAGACCCAGTCTCTCCTAGCTCCAGCCCAGCTACCCCCAGTCTCTCCTAGACCCAGTCTGCCCTAGCCCCAGCCCAGCTAACCCCAGTCTCTCCTAGACCCAGTCTCTCCTAGCTCCAGCCCAGCTAACCCCAGTCTCTCCTAGACCCAGTCTGCCCTAGCCCCAGCCCAGCTACCCCCAGTCTCTCCTAGACCCAGTCTGCCCTAGCCCCAGCCCAGCTACCCCCAGTCTCTCCTAGACCCAGTCTCTCCTAGCTCCAGCCCAGCTACCCCCAGTCTCTCCTAGACCCAGTCTGCCCTAGCCCCAGCCCAGCTACCCCCAGTCTCTCCTAGACCCAGTCTGCCCTAGCCCCAGCCCAGCTACCCCCAGTCTCTCCTAGACCCAGTCTGCCCTAGCCCCAGCCCAGCTAACCCCAGTCTCTCCTAGACCCAGTCTCTCCTAGCTCCAGCCCAGCTACCCCCAGTCTCTCCTAGACCCAGTCTCTCCTAGCTCCAGCCCAGCTACCCCCAGTCTCTCCTAGACCCAATCTGCCCTAGCCCCAGCCCAGCTACCCCCAGTCTCTCCTAGACCCAGTCTCTCCTAGCTCCAGCCCAGTTACCCCCAGTCTCTCCTAGCGCCAGCCCAGCTAACCCCAGTCTCTCCTTCCCCTAGTCCCAGCCCAGCTATCCCCAGCCCAGCCTAGCCTAGTTTTTCCTTAGCCCTAGTTTAGTTTTCCCCCAACCTTCACCAGCCCTAACTCCCCAAGTCTTCCCCCGGTCTATCCTATCCCCAGCCCAGCATGCTGCAACCTCCCTAAGTCTCAACCCAGACTCCCCCACATTTCCCAGCCTTCCCCAGCCTTTCCCAGCATTGTACCAACTCAGTGTCCCCAAGCCCAGATTCCCCCAACTCCATCCCATGTTCCCTCAGCCTTCCTTAGCTCCAGGCCAGCACCAGCTTCCCCAGGCTGCACTAGCTGCTCCAGGCCAGCACCAGCAAACCCAGACTTCCCCAGGCTTCCCTAGTAGAAGGGCTGCTCAGTGGAATGTGAGGGAGATGTGTATCGTTTAATTGGACAGGGCGACTACTGACCTGGAACTCTGCCAAACAGAGCTTTTGGCCTAGATGTGTGTTTACAAACTTGTTACAGATAAGAAAGAGGGAGCGGGAGAAGACAGGGAGAACAAACAGAACGCGTAAAGGGAAAGGGACGTGTGTGTGGCTCAGTTGGTAGTGCATGGCACTTGCAATGCCAGGATTGTGGGTTTGATTCCCGCTGTGTTCTTTCTACCCATACAAAATATATCAATGCACTACTTTTAGTTGCTTTTGATAAAAGTGTCTGCTAAATGACATATCATTACATGGGAAGAACCAAATACACTGAAGGGAGACCCAGGAAAAAACATGGTTCCTCGTCTGGTGCATTGGCATAGCCAGAAATTCATTGGTGGGTGGGCTTGCAGACATGTATGTGGATTATGAGCTGTCTTGTTTGCCAAATAAACAAATTAGGCACTGGTATGATGCATATACTGTATCCATAAAAGCACAGTAACATTCAGTGCATTCGAAAAGTATTCAGACTCCTTGACTTTTTCCACATTTTGTTACCTTGCAGCCTTGTTCTAAAATGGAGGAAATTATTATTTTTCCTCATCAATCTACACACAACACCCCATGAACAGGTTTTTAGAAATGTTCTCAAATGTATATTAAAAAAATCCTTATTTACATAAGTATTCAGACCCTTTGCTATGAGACTTGAAATTGAGCTCAGGTGCATCCTGTTGATCCATTGATCATCTTTGAGTTGTTTCTTCAACTTGATTGGAGTCCACCTGTGGTAAATTGGACATGATTTGGAAAGATACACACCAGTCAATATAAGATCCCACATTTGACAGTGCATGTCAGAGCAAAAACCAAGCCATAAGGTCGAAGGAATTGTCCCTAGAGCTCTTAGACAGGATTGTGTTGAGGCACAGATCTGGGGAAGGGTACCAAAAAATGTCAGCTGCATTGAAGGTCCCAAAGAATACAGTAGCCTCCATCATTATTAAATGGGAGAAGTTTGGAACCACCAAGACTCTTCCTAGAGCTGGCCAAACTGAGCAATCGTGGTAGAAGGGCCTTGGTCAGGGAGGTGACTTAGAACCCGATGGTCACTCTGACAGAGCTCCAGAGTTCCTCTGTGGAGATGGTTGTTCTTCTGGAAAGTTCTCCCATCTCTGCAGCACTCCACCAAATCAGGCCTTTATGGTAGAGTGGCCAGACGGAAGCCACACCTCAGTAAAAGGCACATGACAGTCTGCTTTGAGTTTGGCAAAAGGCACCTAAAGACTCTCTCAGACCATGAGAAACAAAATTATCCAGTCTGATGAAACCAAATTGAACTCTTTGGCCTGAATGCCAAGCGTCACGTCTGGCGGAAACCTGGCACCATCCCTACGGTGAAACATGGTGGTGGCAGCATCATGCTGTGGGGAGGGTTTTTAGTGGCAGGGACTGGGAGACTTGTCAGGATCAAGGGAAAGATGAATGGAACAAAGTACAGAGAGCTCCTTGATGAAAACCTTCTCCAGAATGCTCAGGACCTCAGACTGGGGCAAAGGTTCAGCTTCCAACAGGACATTGACCCTAAGCACAGAGCCAAGACAATGCAGGAATGACTTCAGGACAAGTCTCTGAATGCTCTTGAGTGGTCCAGCCAGTGCCCGGTTGAACATCTCTGGAGAGACCTGAAAATTGCTCTACAACGACGCTCCCCATCCAACCTGACGGAGCTTGAGAGGATCTGCAGAGAAGAATGGGAATGTCATATCCAAGAAGACTCGAGTCTGTAATAACTGCCAAAGGTGCTTCAAGAAAGTACTGAGTAAAGGGTCTGAATATTTATGTAAATATACATTTCAGTTTAAATAGATTTTTTTTATTATTAGCAAAACTTTTTTAAACAGTTTTTGCTTCATCATTATAGGCTATTGTGTGTAGATTGAGGGGGAAAAAAACATTTAAATACATTTTTGAATAAGGCTGTGGAATGTGGAAAAAGTTCAAGGGTCTGAATACTTTCCGAATGCACTGTATGCCTCAATGCAGTCATATTCGTGGTTTATTGGGGGTGTGGCTTTCAGTTAGTTATTTTTGGCAACCCGTCCTGTGAGAATGAATGTCACCCCAGGTCATGAGTTCTGCTATATTTAATCAAATCTGACTAACAAAGTGCACTGCATGCTGTCAAATCTATCTGATGGTGTTTGCATGTTTAGATAAAAAGACAAATAATGTCCTGTTTGGAACACTGGAAATTAAAGGGCATATTCATTTGTTGCTCAATCTGAGTGGGTGGGACTGGATGAGCTTGTTTTGGTGCTCGAGATCTAACATTAACGTACCCTAGTGGTCTCTAATACTGAGACTTGGACAAATGGTATGAGTGTCGCCCAAATGGGACCCTATTCTATTTATTGGGCCCATAGTGCACCATTTCTTACCAGAGCCATATGTAGGAAATAAAGTACCATAAGGGACGTACTCATGTGCTATTTCTCAAATGACAAATCAGACCCACTTGACTTGTGCAACTCTCCTTACAGATGGACTAACAGTAGGTAGTTAGCACTAAACAAATCAGTACCAGGAAGCCTTTATAGAGGGGGGGTTTCCAACCATTTCTGAGGAGGCATTTCTGAGAAAACACACTAAAGCCTTTGATGAGTCAGAGTGACTGTGTGTGTCAGCCAGGGAGAGGATGAAGTACAGATATCCTGTGTATGTGCTTGTTTGTGTGCGCATAACCAGTGTGCATGTGGGTGTAACGACTCAAATTAAGTGTGTGTGTGTGGTCTCGGGTTATCGTCGGAGCATCCTTGAGGTGAATGTAGACGGGTTAATAAGGACAGACAGGGAGTAGACTGGCTGGCAGTGGCTGCTCAAGACATACAGTTGTGCTAACAGTCATACACATTGAAAAGAGAGTATCTCCACACATATCCAGATGGAGCACGGCAGTCATTCAAATAAATAAACATGACTAAAGAACGAAGGGAACTGTACAGCAGAGGAGGCTGGTGGGAGGAGCTTTAGGAGGACGGCTCATTGTAATGGCAGGAATAGAGGGGTACCAAACACATGTTTACAATATGTTTGGCTCCATTCTATTGATTATAGGAGGAACGTTTTGACAGACAAGGTCCTTTATCATCAGTATCATGTGTTTGATAAGCAGTCATAGGCTGAATGGTATATAAAAAGGCTATGGAACCTAAGGCCCTGTACTGCTTTCATCTCTGCCACTGCAGACAGGTCTTCATTGTAAATACGAATTTGTTCTTAATTGACCTACATGTATAAATCTAAGGTTAAATAAGGTAGGTAGCTGGCACACACACACACACGTTGTTTATTTTGACTGAATTAGCGTTTCTAGGGCATTGGGAAAACATATCCACTACACATCCGCATGGGTACACACACATGTACAAATACACTCAGTTCTTACATTTGAGAATAGTTGTGTGTTACAGTCATGGGTGGTGGGAGGTGGCTGAACCCTGGTGGTGCTGTGGGAGAGAGAGTTAATGATGATGGTGGGAGGTGGCTGAACCCTGGTGCTGCTGTGGGAGAGAGAGTTAATGATGGTGGGAGGTGGCTGAACCCTGGTGCTGCTGTGGGAGAGAGAGTTAATGATGATGGTGGGAGGTGGCTGGACCCTGGTGGTGCTGTGGGAGAGAGAGTTAATGATGATGGTGGGAGGTGGCTGAACCCTGGTGGTGGTGTGGGAGAGAGAGTTAATGATGATGGTGGGAGGTGGCTGGACCCTGGTGGTGCTGTGGCATAGAGAGTTAATGATGATGGTGGGAGGTGGCTGAACCCTGGTGCTGCTGTGGGAGAGAGAGTTAATGATGATGGTGAGAGGTGGCTGAACCCTGGTGCTGCTGTGGGAGAGAGAGTTAATGATGATGGTGGGAGGTGGCTGAACCCTGGTGGTGCTGTGGGAGAGGGAGTTAATGATGATGGTGGGAGGTGGCTGAACCCTGGTGCTGCTGTGGGAGAGAGAGTTAATGATGGTGGGAGGTGGCTGAACCCTGGTGGTGCTGTGGGAGAGAGAGTTAATGATGATGGTGGGAGGTGGCTGAACCCTGGTGGTGCTGTGGGAGAGGGAGTTAATGATGGTGGGAGGTGACTGAACCCTGGTGGTGGTGTGGGAGAGAGAGTTAATGATGATGGTGGGAGGTGGCTGAACCCTGGTGCTGCTGTGGGAGAGAGAGTTAATGAGGATGGTGGGAGGTGGCTGGACCCTGGTGGTGCTGTGGGAGAGATAATTAATGATAGTAAGAGGTGGCTGAACCCTGGTGGTGCTGTGGGAGAGGGAGTTAATGAGGATGGTTGGAGGTGGCTGGACCCTGGTGGTGCTGTGGGAGAGATAATTAATGATAGTAAGAGGTGGCTGAACCCTGGTGGTGCTGTGGGAGAGGGAGTTAATGATGGTGGGAGGTGACTGAACCCTGGTGGTGCTGTGGGAGAGAGAGTTAATGATGATGGTGGGAAGTGGCTGGACCCTGGTGTTGCTGTGGGAGAGAGAGTTAATGATGATGGTGAGAGGTGGCTGAACCCTGGTGCTGCTGTGGGAGAGATAGTTAATGATGATGGTGGGAGGTGGCTGAACCCTGGTGGTGCTGTGGGAGAGAGAGTTAATGATAGTGAGAGGTGGCTGGACCCTGGTGGTGCTGTGGGAGAGAGAGTTAATGATAATGAGAGGTGGCTGAACCCTGGTGGTGCTGTGGGAGAGGGAGTTAATGATGGTGGGAGGTGACTGAACCCTGGTGGTGCTGTGGGAGAGAGAGTTAATGATGATGATGGTGGGAGGTGGCTGAACCCTGGTGGTGCTGTGGGAGAGAGAGTTAATGATGATGGTGGGAGGTGGCTGGACCCTGGTGGTGCTGTGGGAGAGAGAGTTAATGATAATGAGAGGTGGCTGAACCCTGGTGGTGCTGTGGGAGAGGGAGTTAATGATGGTGGGAGGTGACTGAACCCTGGTGGTGCTGTGGGAGAGAGAGTTAATGATGGTGAGAGGTGGCTGAACCCTGGTGGTGCTGTGGGAGAGAGAGTTAATGATAATGAGAGGTGGCTGAACCCTGGTGGTGCTGTGGGAGAGGGAGTTAATGATGGTGGGAGGTGACTGAACCCTGGTGGTGCTGTGGGAGAGAGAGTTAATGATAGTGAGAGGTGGCTGAACCCTGGTGGTGCTGTGGGAGAGGGAGTTAATGATGGTGAGAGGTGGCTGGACCCTGGTGGTGCTGTGGGAGAGAGAGTTAATGATGGTGGGAGGTGGCTGGACCCTGGTGGTGCTGTGGGAGAGAGAGTTAATGATAATGAGAGGTGGCTGAACCCTGGTGGTGCTGTGGGAGAGGGAGTTAATGATGGTGGGAGGTGACTGAACCCTGGTGGTGCTGTGGGAGAGAGAGTTAATGATAGTGAGAGGTGGCTGAACCCTGGTGGTGCTGTGGGAGAGAGAGTTAATGATGGTGAGAGGTGGCTGAACCCTGGTGGTGCTGTGGGAGAGAGAGTTAATGATGATGGTGGGAGGTGACTGAACCCTGGTGCTGCTGTGGGAGAGAGAGTTAATGATGATGGTGGGAGGTGGCTGAACCCTGGTGGTGCTGTGGGAGAGAGAGTTAATGATGATGGTGGGAGGTGGCTGAACCCTGGTGCTGCTGTGGGAGAGAGAGTTAATGATAGTGAGAGGTGGCTGAACCCTGGTGGTGCTGTGGGAGAGAGAGTTAATGATGATGGTGGGAGGTGGCTGAACCCTGGTGCTGCTGTGGGAGAGAGAGTTAATGATGATGGTAGGAGGTGGCTGGACCCTGGTGGTGCTGTGGGAGAGAGAGTTAATGATGATGGTGGGAGGTGGCTGAACCCTGGTGCTGCTGTGGGAGAGAGAGTTAATGATGATGGTGGGAGGTGGCTGAACCCTGGTGCTGCTGTGGGAGAGAGAGTTAATGATGATGGTGGGAGGTGGCTGAACCCTGGTGGTGGTGTGGGAGAGAGAGTTAATGATGGTGGGAGGTGACTGAACCCTGGTGGTGCTGTGGGAGAGGGAGTTAATGATGATGGTGGGAGGTGGCTGAACCCTGGTGGTGGTGTGGGAGAGAGAGTTAATGATGGTGGGAGGTGGCTGAACCCTGGTGGTGGTGTGGGAGAGAGAGTTAATGATGGTGGGAGGTGACTGAACCCTGGTGGTGCTGTGGGAGAGGGAGTTAATGATGATGGTGGGAGGTGGCTGAACCCTGGTGGTGCTGTGGGAGAGAGAGTTAATGATGGTGGGAGGTGACTGAACCCTGGTGGTGCTGTGGGAGAGGGAGTTAATGATGATGGTGGGAGGTGGCTGAACCCTGGTGCTGCTGTGGGAGAGAGAGTTAATGATGATGGTGGGAGGTGGCTGAACCCTGGTGGTGCTGTGGGAGAGAGAGTTAATGATGATGGTGGGAGGTGGCTGAACCCTGGTGGTGGTGTGGGAGAGAGAGTTAATGATAGTGAGAGGTGGCTGAACCCTGGTGCTGCTGTGGGAGAGAGAGTTAATGATGATGGTGGGAGGTGGCTGAACCCTGGTGGTGGTGTGGGAGAGAGAGTTAATGATAGTGAGAGGTGGCTGAACCCTGGTGGTGGTGTGGGAGAGAGAGTTAATGATGGTGGTGGGAGGTGGCTGAACCCTGGTGCTGCTGTGGGAGAGAGAGTTAATGATGATGGAGGGTGGTTGTGTGGGTGCGTTCTTGACTTTGGCTCCTGCCCTGCCCCCAGGGGCCCCAGTGGCATGGAAGCTTGTTTGTTGTTATCAGTGACCCATAGAGCCGGGGCTCCTGTGTTAAGCGAGGCCTGAATTGGTCATCTCTCTGTAGGTGATGGCTTTGTTATGGAAGGTTTGGGAATCGCTTCCTTTTAGGTGGTTGTAGAATTGAATGGCTCTTTTCTGGATTTTTATAATTAGCGGGTATCGGCCTAATTCTGCTCTGCATGAATTATTTGATGTTTTAAGTTTTACGTTGTCTCAATTTGGTGTGTGTCCCATTTTGTGAATTATTGGTTGGTGAGCGGACCCCAGACCTCACAACCATAAAGGGCAATGGGTTCTATAACTGATATTTTAAGTATTTTTAGCCAGATCCTAATTGGTATGTCAAATGTTATCTTCCTTTTGATGGAATAGAATGCCCTTCTTGCCATGTCTCTCAGATCGTTCAGAGCTTTGTGAAAGTTACCTGTGGTGCTGATGTTTAGGCCAAGGTATGTATAGTTTGTGTGCTCTAGGGCAACGGTGTCTAGATGGAATTTGTATTTGTGGTCCTGGCGACTGGACCTTTTTTGGAACACCATTATTTTGGTCTTAGAGATTTACTGTCAGGGCCCTGGTCTGTCAGAATCTGTGCAGAAAATCTAAGTGCTGCTGTAGGCCCTTCTTGGTTGGTGACAGAAGCACCAGATCATCAGCAAACAGACATTTGACTTCAGATTCTAGTAGGGTGAGGCAGGGTAGTGCAGACTTTTATTCTAGTGCACTCGCCAATTCGTTGATAAAAATGTTGAAGAGGGTGTGGCTTGAGCTGCATCCCTGTCTCACCCCACGGCCCTGTGGGAAGATGTGTGTTTTTTGCCTATTTTAACCGCACACTTGTTGTTTGTGTACATGGATTTTATAATGTTGTATGTTTTCTTCCCAATCACCACGTGCCTCCATCAATTTGTATAGCAGACCTTCATGCCAAAATGAGTCGAAGTCTTTTTTTAAATCAACGTGAGAAGACTTTGCCTTTGTTTTGGTTTGTTTGTCAATTAGGATGTGCAGCGTGAATACGTGGTCTGTCGTTTGTTAATTTGGTAAAAAGCCAATTTGACATTTGCTCAGTACATTGTTTTCACTGGGGAAATGTATGAGTCGGCTGTTAATGATAATGCAGAGGCTTTTCCCAAGGTTGCTGTTGACGCATGTCCCACGGTAGTAATTGGGGTCAGATTTGTCTCCACTTTTGTGGATTGGGGTTATCAATCCTTGGTTGCGAATATTGGGGAAGATTCCAGAGCTAAGGATGATGTTAACAATTTAAGTATAACCAATTGAAATTTGTTGTCTGTATATTTGATCATTTCATCGAGGATACCATCAACACCACATGCCTTTTTGGGTTGGAGGGTTTTTATTTTGTCCTGTAGCTCATTCAAGGTAATTGGAGAATCCAGTGGGTTTAATAGTTAATTTTAAGATTTCTATTTGATCATGTATATGTTTTTGCTCTTTGTTATAGAGCCAAAAATAATGGAGAAGTGGTTTACCCATACATCTCCATTTGGATAGATAATTATTCGTGTTGTTTAGTGTTTTCTAATTTTCCCAGAAGTGGTTAGTCTATGGATTCTTCAATTACATTGAGCTGATTTCTGACCTGCTGTTCCTCCTTTTTCCATAGTGTAATTCTGTATTGTTTTAGTGATTCACCATAGTGAATGCGTAGACTCAGGTTTTCTGGGTCTCTATGTTTTTGGTTGGACAGATTTCTCAATTTCTTTCTTAGATTTTTACATTCTTCATCAAACCATTTGTCATTGTTGTTCATTTTCTTCAGTTTTCTGTTTAGATTTTTTGGGGATTAGATAGGGAAGCTGAGAGGTCAAATATAATGTTAACATTTTCTACTGACAAATTTACACCTTCACTATAACCTTCACTATGTCCAGGAAGTTGCCTAGAAGGTATTGAATTTGTTGTTGCCTAATTGTTTTTTGGTAGGTGTCCACAGTACATTCCTTCCATCTATAGCATTTCTTAATATTACTGAGTTCCTTTGGCTTTGATGCCTCATGATTGAGTATTGCTCTGTTCATTTGCTATGATCTGATAGGGGTGTCAATGGGATGAACGCTCTGAGAGACTCTGGGTTGAGGTCAGTGATAAAGTAGTCTACAGTACTACTGCCAAGAGATGAGCTGTAGGTGTAACAACCATAGGAGTCCCAGCGTGTGACAGATCTGCAGTAGTTGTGACCAGTTTTTGTTGGTTATGTTGTCATAGGGGCATATGGGGGAGGGAATGCTGTCACTTCTAGGCAGGTGTTTGTTCCGCTGTGTGCTGAGGGTGTCAGGTTCTTGTTCGGTTCTGGCATTTAGGTCGCCACAGACTCTGACCTTCATCTGCCTGCTGGTCTCAGCCGTCTGACTGTCTCTCTCTCGATGGGTCTCTCATTGTCTCTCTCTCTCTGGGTTTCTCTATCTCGCTTCTCTCTCTCTCTCTCTCTCTCTCTCTCTCTCTCTCTCTCTCTCTCTCATTGTCTCCCGATTGGGCTCTCGCTCTCTCTCTGTCCCACTTTCTGTTTGTGTCTGTCTTTCTCTCTCTCTCGCTTTTGCTTGCTATTTCCATCTGGCCTGTCATGTCTGCCCACAGGATGGATATCTCCACTACAAATGTACCACTCTACCTCTCCAAGGGTGCACTTGGGCGAGTGCCATTCACATTTACACAACATCAGGAATCTTGCTTAGATATTACAACATATAGCTTGAATTTAATAATTTACCTGATTTCTTTGTCCTTCTGTCTCTGTATCTCTGCCTTTCTCTCTGTGTCTCTGTCTTGAACTCAGTGAAGATGTCTCTTTCTGTGTCTGTCTTTGTCTCTGTCTCTCTGTCTCTGTGTGTTTAACTACTGTGAGGATGTCTCTGTTTTTTTTAACTTCTGTAAGTGAGGATTTGTCAATAAAGACCATCAAAAGTCTCTCTTCTCTCTCTCCCTCCTCCCCACTCTCTCTTTGTCTTTCGCTTTCCCTCTCTCTCACCTCCCTCTCTCTGGCTGTCCCCTCTCATTTCTCTCTCTCTCTCTCTCTGATTTAATCGGGGTTGTTTATCGATGTGAGGGTGTGATTGGTATGGAGAAAAGCTGGGTGTGTAACTGACTGAGGTTGTTTATTGTCTCTGTCTCCAGGAGGTTGTCTCTCTGCCAGGCTCTGACCTTCATCTGCCTGCTGGTCTCTGCCGTCTACCTGTCCTCCCAGCCCAGCGTAAGTTAGTTCTTCACTACCTTCTCCAGCACACCTCATTAATCAATCATTATTTTTCCCCCATTTTTTTATTCTTTGGGAGGGGGGGGGGGGGGGGGTGTTAGAATACCATTTTGGTATTTTGTATATAGTTATTTGTTTCAAAATGTATACCTTCACCAATTTGGCCACATGGGTACATTTGGGCTACTTGTGTGGGACACCTGGGTGACTTCATGATAAATGTCATGTAGCACACTCATTTTGGAAGTTATCATTCTGAAACTTTGCACAAGTACTGTTGCCCCCTTATATTTTTCACTGAAATTGTCCCCATCATCCTATCTGAATGTTTGTTTTATCTTGTTCATTTTAAAGATGATACAAAAATAAAAATAGAAAACGTATGGTTTCCTTCATTGTTTTATCTAAACCAGATCTATTGTGTTATATTCTCCTACATTCAATTCACATGTACACAAACTTCAGAGTGTTTTCTGTCAAATGGTACCAAGAATATGCATATCCTTGGTTCTGTGCCTGAGCTACAGGCTGTTAGATTTGGGTATGTCTTCAGGCGGAAATTGCACAAAGTAGGGGGGGAGCTGTAAGAGGTTTTAACACTGATAGACATGTCCACAGCGCCTGCTGAGGGCTGGGTTTCACGTCGCTAAAGCAGTTTCTTATTTCTCTCCACAGCCCTGCTGCACAGCCGCGAGAGAGTAACAATTATACAGTATACGTGAGAACGAACAGAATTTGTCAAATTAAGCACTTAACTGTTCTGCGAGCGTGTGATTTCATGTTGTCAAGATAACACTACTAAATAATGAAAATTAACACTTTCGCTAGGAAAGCTTTTGGAAACCTCAGACAAGAATGTTTGGATTCTTACTGAATCTGACTGGATGCCCACGGTTTTGAGTCAACTCATGAAACAATGCTACATTAATGGGACATTTCCAATCATTCCAATCAAATGGCTGACGTGAAATGGAATTGAACCCATCCTGGCTGGACGCTTTATAAACTCACAGACCTCATTCAGTAGCCTGCTCCCAGATCTGTTTGTGCATTCTTGCCAACTCCTATTGGCTTGACAATGACCATAGGAGTTGGCAAGACAGCAGAAACAGGTCTGAGAACAGGGCCTGATTAGTCTGATGCTCTAATCTGTGCAAAGAAAGTTTGTGTACCAAATGGCACCCTATTCCCTATATAGTGCACTATTAACCCTAACCCTATGGGCCCTGGTCAAAAGTAGTGGCCTATATAAGGAATAGGGTGCCATTTGGGACACAAATCCCTGTTCTCCAGTGTTTCCCTGAGGAAAATCCAGGTCATTTAGATAATATAGAAATCAAAGTGCTCCAACTAGTATCAGATGTGATGAGGGGTCCAGCTGGCACGGCGATTGAGGTTCTGGAAGAAAGGAGCTGATTGGAATGTTTGTGTAGCGTTTAGCCTGCTAATGGAGGCGGGGATGGCGGCATGTTCCTATAGGGCTGGTAGTTGCTCTCCATCTCTCTCCCATCTGGGCACTCTCTAATTGCTGCGTTGCCCCTTGCTTCTCCTTCAAGCGGAGCGGCCATCTTTCATCACTGTTTGTCTGGTTGTCAGGGAGAGCCTGAGGGCAAAGGAGGCTTTCCTGACACACGTACACACACCCCTCACACTCCCCCACACAGACCTCCTCCTGACATTGACGCACTGATAGACCGTTTTAAAATGTGGCAGCAAAACTGAACTTGAGGTTGAATTTACAGCCTTGTTAACACCATCTCTTGGTCCTGGACTCTTTCTTTCGTTCTTTCACTCTTTCACTCTCTCTCTCTCTCACTCACTCACTAACTCGCACACACACAAAAACCCTCCGGTGGCTGAGACAGTCAACCATTGCCCAGCCATGTCCGTTAACCCTCAGCCAATCATCCGTGTCATTCCTCTGACTGGGTTATAGTGAAAAGGGGAGTGATCAAATGGAGCACTTTACAGGTGTTTGTCTGACTAAGGTAGGCATGTGCCAAACTCTTGAAGTCAACTAAGGTGAAATCATGTCATGGGCGGGATCTGAACCCGGCTCACCCACGGTAGAGACCAAAGTCTCAAATCAAAAGTGTATTGGTTGCATATTTTATAGAGGTTGCAGCAAAATGCTTAAGTTACTAGCTCCTAACAATGCAGTATCATGTCAAACAAGTACACAAATAATAAACAAGATATAACAAATACATTCAAAACACAACAGGAAATCAAGATTATAGAGTATTTTGTTTAGATCATTTAAGAAAAAAATTATTACTAAATACATTTAATCCCACTTTTTAACACAACAAAATGTGTAAAAATCAAGGGGTATGAATAGTTTCTGAAGCCCCTGTAGATGTATGTGAATGATGTGTGTAGACAATATGGACAGTATGTGAATAGAAAGGTGTGTATAGCAGTAGTTATATAGGATGAGCCATGACTAGAATACACTATATACATGTTAATTAGGTAAAACAGTATGTAAACATTATTAAAGTGACCAGTGTTCAATGACTCTATGCACATAGGGCAGTGATCTCTAAGGTGTGGGGTAGATAACCCGGTTGTAGCCGGCTAGTGACCGTGTCTTAGGTACAGGGCAGGGTACTGGGCTGAGGCCGGCTAGTAGTGACTGTGCCTCTCGATCCCAGATTTGATGGTCCCAGTCTCTTGATGCACCTGTACTGTCTCCTCCTTCTAGACGGTAGCAGGATGAACAGGCCATGTCTCGGGGGGCTGGGGTCCTTGATCTTCTTGGCCTTCCTGTGACACCGGGTGCTGTAGATGTCCTGGAGAGCAGGCAATGTGCCCCTGATGAAGCATTGGGCTGACTACACCACCCTCTGGAGAGCCCTGCAGTTGCTGGCGATGTGATTGCCGTACCAGGCGCTGATACAGCCCGACAGGATGCTCTCAGTGGTGCAAGTTTGTGAGGGTCTTAGGGGCCAAGCCAAATTTCTTCAGCCTCCTTATGTTGAAGAGGTGCTGTTGCGCCTTCTTCACCACACTGTCTGTCTGTGTGAAGGGACCATTTCAGGTCACCAGTGATGTGCACGCCGAGGAACATGAAACATTTTACCCTCTCCGTCGATGTGGATGGGGGTGTGCTCTCTGCTGTCTCCTGTAGTCTACGATCAGCTCCTTCATTTTGTTGACGTTGAGGGAGAGGTTATTTTCCTGGCACCACTCCACCAGGTCTCTCACCTCCTCCCTGTTGGCCGTCTCGTCATTGTTGGTAATCAGGCCTACTACTGTTGTGTCGTCAGCAAACTTGATGATTGAGTTGGAGACCTGCTTGGCCACACACTCATGGGTGAACAGGGAGTACAATGTTAGAAACTTGACATTGATTTTGAAGTCGCAGGCAGGGCCACCTCATCACGAGACCATGGACCTGCGGCGCGTTGCTACACAGGTGCTGGGCAATAATGCACGATGTATAAAGAAAGGCCAGCACACTGTATCATGCTGCTCCCCTGTGCTTTATCCATCCACTATGTTACACAAACAACAATTCAACTTTGTGGAAGTATTTATTCTCTTACCTTAACTCTTACCAGAGTCTTACCTGAGTCATTCAGATGCATCAAAATGATACACTTGAAAAACAACAATCTACCTTGATAACTACCATGGTTACCAATAATATGATTTAGTCTTCATAAAGGTGTGAATAGAAATGGTGTGAACGACGTTTTGTATCTGCTTCATATTCTGTATGAGTAGGACTGTTGATCCACGATGTCCTGTCCATGTACGAATATTCTATCTACAAGGCAAAACTGATCCTAGATCAGCACAGTTCTGTTCTCCTGAATCTTCTCTGGGATTAGTTTATGTGCATGTTCCTACAGCCACAAATCCACAATCTAGTCTAACATCTAAGTAAACCTAGTGCTAATTTAGGACCCGTCTTCCCGTTTTGAATCCCAATGAATAAGATCACATAGACGGGGGACCTGATCTTAGATCAGCACTCCTACCCTGAGATGTCCATCCATTCTGGTAGCCAGGTCAACCTGATTACCTATAAGCCACTCTGAGAGCGTTCAATTCAGAGGTCTTGTGGTAAGACTATCTGCCATTATTATTATTATTATTATTATTATTTATTTTATATTTAACTAGGCAAGTCAGTTAAGAACAAATTCTTATTTACAATTGACGGCCTACCCCAGCCAAACCCAGACGACGCTGGGCCAATTGTGTGCCGCCCTATGGGACTCCCAATCACGGACAGATGTGACAGCCTGGATTCGAAACCAGTGACTATTGCACTGAGATGCAGTGCCTTAGACCGCTGAACTACTTGGGAGTTCAAGAAGAGATTGTAAGGTTGTGGGTTTGTTTCCAGGTCGAGTCGTAGCAAAGACTCTAGAAACGAGGGCTCTCTGCTTGGCACACAGCAGTAGGGAGATAGTTTGGGGGTCAGGCCCTGCGACAGACTAGCATGTCCAAGGGGTGGTCACCAAGCTGCCTCACACTATAGAAATAGATGGGCTCCTGTCCTATGGGCTGTTTTGGCTCAGACAAATATGACTTATTTACTCTGTAGAAATGAAGGGGATTCCTGATTCGCTCTACCTTACCTTCAATCACCTCTCCCGGAATATATTGAGGGATAAGGGGGTAATAAAGGGGATTGGGGGGTGTTTGGAAAGGTCAGAGGTTGTTTTCATTAGTCTAGTATGCTGGGCCTTCCTATCGCCAACTTTATCGATGCTAATTTAACTGGCGGTGGTTGTAACCCCAGGTCACCCTGCCATGGACAATATGATTGTGTGTGTAATGTAGTCCTCTAGTCTAGTCACTCCTGAACCTTAACGGAGGGAAATCTGACTCTGTCAGTTATAAAGAGTCAGATTTTGGGGCCGATTTCCAATCCACTCACTTGGCCTTTAGTGACTCCCCGTCATTGACCTGAAAATACCTGATTAGTATACAAATAATATGGCCTAAACTCCACCCAGGGCTAGGGCTCTCAGAGAGATAGGTGGGGATATAACCATATTGCTTACAGCTATGCACAACAAGGGAACTGATTGATCTGAAACTGGGCCAATAGTAGCCAACAAGGAAGTTAGACAGGGTGAACACACACCTTCGGCACAGGTGTCAACCACGTACGTGCACAGCAATGCTTTCAGTAGAAGTGGATATGTTTGTCAGTGAGGGATACATAATAATGTGTACTGTAAGTGAAAGGTTTTGAAGCCCATGCTCTGCTCCCCTATGAAAGATAAGAGGGATCACTGACAGTTTAAATCCCCCTCCAGAGAAACCTTGGAATGCTTTTGAAAATGAACCGTTTAGTTCTCTCATCATTTTGTTGTTTGGCTGTGTTTACAGTTGTCACATAGGGGTGCAGGTACACACACACACTCTTGAAATAGATTTATGTGATGGAGATGAAGCTTTTATATACAGCACTAAACAACTGGCTTCCCCTAGGTCATCTTGTTGACAGGTAGCAGGTTGTGTACAAACACACACACACACACACACACACACACACACACACACAATGTGATATGTTAAATACTTATCCAGGCATTGTAAGATCTGGTATGCGTCTGCAATGTAGTCGGGTATGAACTCAAACTTTATGAACATGGGCCCAGAGCTCCACAATGGGGAGAGAGTTGTTGTATTTATTCTGGCAATACATGTTCATGCTCAATCATTTGGAATGAAGGTACTGCTTTAATCATAATGTGAGTGGTAATAACGGAAACTGATTTGACTGTTGACTAAGTGTATTGTTGAATGACCAAATCAATCAGTCAATCGTTCAATCCAAAGTGATGTATCTTCTAAGGAATCATAATTGGGGCCCTAGAGAATCCATTCTCCAACCAATAAGCTAATGGCCTTGGCCCTTTGGGATCAATTCTGTAGGAATCAATGAATAATCAGTTGATGCAGAGTGCTGTTTGTAATGTATGTGAGCCATTAGAAATATATCAATATAGTCTAGTTTACTTTACGTCAATAAATTATGTTGACCTCTGACCTTCTGTGTCTCAGTCTTCCAAGGTGTCTGCGTGGGGTCCTTCAGAGGGTCGTTCAGCGCGTGCCCGACGACAGCTGCACTACAGGAACGAATGGGCCTCGTGGAATGGCTGGTCCGTGTGCTCGCGCTCATGTGGGGGAGGGGCCTCTGTGCGTACACGCACCTGCATCACCAGGTAAGAACCAGGGATGGTCCAATCACAATAGAGACTTGTTTCAAACAAGTTAATCCTCAAAAAATGTCAGTGAATGTCTTTGTATGCTGCTTTCTCTGTATTTGCTGTGGTCTATCTAGTAATAAAACATGAGAACACAATGACTACCATTCAAGACAGATTTCTGTAATGGGATGACCAGTGGCCTTATTTAGTGTGCCCATAAGTGTACAGTCTTACACTAAAAGTGCATTATCATCATTTTCACAATTTCACAGTATTATTCCAACCTTATTTTGAGGAAATATAAAACATAGGAAAATCAAGTTTTTAACTGGACAGGGCCTTTAACGTTTTGACCACAATGGCCCCAGTCAGATTGACTACTTCTCAAATGAAAACATTTGGCTGGAGGCTCATCCCTGTGTTCAGTAGGCTTACAGTAATCTCTGTTAAAGCAGAAGTAAAATCTCACATAGTTTGGTCAGCTGCGTGTTCATATGTATTAGAAATGTAAATTTCCAGCAAATGCCAAGTCTCCCCCCGTTGCAAAAGGAAACTCTCAGGCAAAGCCCCCCGCCCCCCCCTTCTGATCCGTGTGGGCACAGGTGCGATGCACTCGAGGCGAATCAGTTTAAGCATCGCCTTTTCCCAATCCTGATTCATCCAAATAACCAGTGACAAAAAAAATGAACTAATGCTGCTCGGATCTCCCACATCCCACTCAGTCCTGGCAGATTCTCTCAGTCTACATGCAGAATCTGCCCGCGGGACATCAGGCTCACCGTAATAGCCTTTATTTGATTGTTACACCATAGAACCCTCCTTATTTCTAAGTCATTGTCATTTTCATAAATGACTGAACTCTGTCCCAGGAACCCAGTTGGCGGACCATGTTCAGGAGACCCCAGACAATACAAGATCTGCAACACCAAGGTATGTGTCAACACGATGACATCACCACACAGGGAAAGCAGTATGCTGTGTTTGCACATGTCTATCATGCCAAGACCTACTGGCCCAATACAACATCCACAATATCATGCAGCCAAGTGAGTGTCAAGCTTGTGTACGGAACGCAATGGAAAACGGTTTAAAACATTTTGGAAAGGAACATTTAAAGGAGCATTTTGTTTTGGATGAGTCCAGGAAGTCCCTTTAGTCTAATTAACACACCCCTGGTCTCATCTGTTGAAGTGCCAACTCCTCTGACTCCTACCATAGGCCTACATGACACGCTGGCAAGACAATGGATAAACACAACAGAACGAGGAGTTGGCTAAATCACAAACAGATCTGTAACCCTGCGTCAGCCTTGTGTGTATGACAGGAATTTGTAACCTATCAATTTGTCACTTGTTGCTTTTTTTTGGAGTTTGAGATTCCACTGTGTTACAATCTCATTGTAACTGTGACTTGTTGTCATGTGCTGTCTACTGCAGACCCCCATTCACTCTTTGCCCCGAGACAAAAGGGTTCGATTCCTGGTCCGCCCTAAAGTCAATCACTTTCAACCCTGCATCATCCCTTTCTGCTTTCTCCCTTTCTTCACTGTCTAAGAATAACCAAACCCAAGGGAAAATACATCTGTTCTCCTTCAACAACAAAAAAGGTGTCATCAGAATCACAACTTTCTAATGATTGATTTCCATACAGAATGGTCGATGCAGACCTTCGTATTGTTGTCAAACATTTTGAAACGATAAGCTAAGTGTGCTTCAGGGCTGATAACAAAGTTGGTTCAGTGAATGTGAACTGTGCTGTTACTATATTTAACTAAGCAGGTATGCTGTCTGGGCGTGATCGGTTTCACTGACACATGAACCTGTCACTCCATTGTACTGTACACAAGTTGAGCTCCTGATACTATATGAACAGTACATATACTTCTATCTGAGTCCCAGAAATAGATAGATACAACAGAGTTTTCATCTACACCCTCAGTGAATAGTATATTTTCATGGTATATATTCTTGAAGATATACCGTCCAAGACGTTGGTTTACCTGGAAGGTATACGGTGAGGATCCTCTGTCAGAAGTATGGGTGTGTACATGTGTGTTTAGACAGTGAGTCAGTATTGGTTACAGTATATTAAACATATTAACATAAGGTGGTGAGGTGTGTTGAGGCATGCATGTGTGAGTGCATAGCACTGGGTAACCAGGTCTCTCTATTGTATGTATCTGTCTGCTGCAGGGGTGTGCTGGGCGCTCAGAGGACTTCAGGGAGATGCAGTGTTCTGCCTACAACGACAGACCGCTGGTGGCTGGAAACAGTTACAGATGGACCACCTTCCATGGAGGTCGGTGAGGCATGGTGTGTGTGTGTGTGTGTGTGTGTGTGTGCGCGCTAAATGTGGCATATGTCCATTGGGAAATCTGCTTGTCATTTGGCCACATCTGTATTATGAATTCAGTCCATACTCTCCACTGACCTGTTTCACCCTTTCCCCTCTGCACCCTACCCCCACCACTACTTCCCCCCCATTTCCTACCTCCATCCCCGCTCTCCTACCTCATTCCATTCCCATCTGTCCTCCACCTGCTACTAGTTACCTCCTTCCATCAATTAAAATGTCCAGTTCTTTTAAACCCTGTCCTGCAGTACTACGGCTAGGAGATAATAGACTAGAATAGCCAGTAGTAACGTGACTAACCCAACTTTCTAGTAACTGTACTGTTTAGTCGTATGTGAGAGGTAATGTCTGTCCGTGAGGAGGTTGTTTATATATGTATGTTTGCCTTGTCTTGTGATACCACCTCCTAACCTAAGGTTCTAACCCGTGTGAGCTGAGCTGTCTGGCCCAGGGTCACAACTTCT
Organism: Oncorhynchus mykiss; assembly: GCF_057628025.1. Classification (NCBI taxonomy): domain Eukaryota; kingdom Metazoa; phylum Chordata; class Actinopteri; order Salmoniformes; family Salmonidae; genus Oncorhynchus; species Oncorhynchus mykiss. Next base: position 81,976,880 of record NC_143027.1, read on the forward strand.
ACTACAACTTTGGTCGTGTCCTGGACGGCACTGCCTGCAGTAAAGAGCCTGGAGATGTGTGTGTCAACGGAAAATGCTTGGTGAGTCTACTACGCAGAGAGGTGGTCTCACTATGTGTGTGTGTGTCAGGCAGTACTGGAATCGAAAGCACACACTCTCCCTCTTGCATCCCCTTTCTCTCTGTCTGGGCAGTATTGGGACTGTCTCTGTCTGGGCAGTATTGGGACTGTCTCTGTCTGGGCAGTATTGGGACTGTCTCTGTCTGGGCAGTATTGGGACTGTCTCTGTCTGGGCAGTATTGGGAATGTCTCTGTCTGGGCAGTATTGGGACTGTCTCTGTCTGGGCAGTATTGGGACTGTCTCTGTCTGGGCAGTATTGGGACTGTCTCTGTCTGGGCAGTATTGGGACTATCTCTGTCTGGACAGTATTGGGACTGTCTCTGTCTGGACAGTATTGGGACTGTCTCTGTCTGGATAGTATTGGGACTGTCTCTGTCTGGACAGTATTGGGACTGTCTCTGTCTGGACAGTATTGGGACTGTCTCTGTCTGGACAGTATTGGGACTGTCTCTGTCTGGACAGTATTGGGACTGTCTCTGTCTGGACAGTATTGGGACTGTCTCTGTCTGGACAGTATTGGGACTGTCTCTGTCTGGACAGTATTGGGACTGTCTCTGTCTGGACAGTATTGGGACTGTCTCTGTCTGGACAGTATTGGGACTGTCTGTCTGGACAGTATTGGGAATGTCTCTGTCTGGACAGTATTGGGACTGTCTCTGTCTGGACAGTATTGGGACTGTCTCTGTCTGGACAGTATTGGGACTGTCTCTGTCTGGACAGTATTGGGACTGTCTCTGTCTGGACAGTATTGGGACTGTCTGTCTGGACAGTATTGGGACTGTGTTGACCATTTCCTCTGGTTTCCTTAGGAGTAGTTTACTCATCCTGTGCGTTAGGACCAGAGTGCACTTGTCAGAGCACACCCACACCCCCCCCCCCCCCACACACACACACACCCACACCCACACGCCCACGCCCACACACACACACACACACACACGCTCGCACACAAACACAGCCTCTAAAGGATAGACGGAGCAAAATCAATGTCAAGGGCTGACATTCTTTACGGCTTTTTCTTTTAGAACTAATTTATGTTTAGTCAAATCTGGATTCATGAAGTTTCGATGAGGGAACACTAATGGTACTTGCTGCACTCTAAGAAACAGAATGTACAAACAGAGCATTAACAGAATGTTACTCTAGGCCCATAAATGCACTGTGTGTGTATGTGTGTGTGTTCTGAGGGTCAAAGCAGAGGCCCCCAAACTATAAGCTCTGGCCCTCCGCCACTAAATTCTCAACCTAAGTGATTCCTGCAGGACAGTGACCGAGTGTTCAAGCAGCAGAGAAAGACACACACGGACACACACACACACGGACACACAGACACACGGACACACACACACACACACACACAGACACAATCATGTTGTTGCTCTGTGTATGTGGAACAATGCAACAAGGGATGCACAATGGGCCCTTTCAGGGACACACACTCACACACACACACACACCTCAGTAATAAGGTTCTCCCATCCCACACACACACCTCAGTAATAGGGTTCTCCCATCCCACACACACACCTCAGTAAAAGGGTTCTCCCATCCCACACACACACCTCAGTAATAGGGTTCTCCCATCCCCCACACACACCTCAGTAATAGGGTTCTCCCATCCCCCACACACACCTCAGTAATAGGGTTCTCCCATCCCATACACACACACCTCAGTAATAGGGTTCTCCCATCCCCCACACACTCCAGCAGATGGAGATGATTGGAAAATCAATTCTCCCCAGAGGTTGAGGCTTTGGTCATTAGTACATTATGGTCCTCCATCAAATCCCAAAATCAAAATGTATGTGTGTGTGTGTGCAGAGAAATGTAGGATTGTGAACATTTTGGTCTTTATGTTTGTGTGTGTGTGCTTGAATGTCTTTGTGTGAGTTGATGTGTATGAGGGGATTTATGGGGCGTGAGGTCAGCAGTGGCCCTAAACTGTCTGAGGTCCCAGGGGGCATGGTCTAGGACAGGAAGCAGATGCAGAGTCCAGCTGGTCTGGAAGGCGGCGTGACACAGATTGAGTTCAGGCCCACACTACACATAGCTGCCTGGACTAAGTGTGTGTGTGTGTGTGTGTGTGTGTGTGTGTGTGTGTGGGGGGGGGGGTGTATTCATGTATACAGTAAAGAGTGCCTCATGCACTCAGGTAGCTTGTTGTGTTGATTCATATACTGTTGCGTACACAGATTCACTGTGTGTGTGTGAGGGGTAGATAATTATATGTTTCCTAGATTGCTGGTCTCTACTCTAGAACCTCCCACTTGATTGGTTTTCTCTGCAGTGCAGGAGGAACATACAGATTGTAATCTGACTGGTGTGTAGCAAGCAATTGACCCCTGACCCCACGCACACACACACACAGACGGAGACGCACGCACACACACAGATGGAGACGCACGCACACACACACACACACACACACACACAAACATACACAGACGCCCACTTGAATCTGGGGCAGCAGCTAGCCGAGTGGTTAGAGTGTTGGGTCAGTAACCGTTGTTGGATCGAATCCCCAAACTGACAAGGTAAAAATATGTCGCTCTGCCCCTGAACTAGGCAGTTAACCTACTGTTCCCCGGTAGGCAGTCATTGTAAATAAGAATTTGTTCTTAACTGACTAGCCTGGTTAAATAAAGGTTACATTTAAAATGTAAAAAAGCTTCTCTCTTGAGTGTTTTAATGTATATGATGGTATGATGCTTTTCACCAGGCTTCAAAGTGCTTTGTGGGGTTGGTATTTCTCCTCTCCTCATCTCTCTTCTCATCGTCTCTCCTCGTCTCTCTTCTCATCGTCTCTCCTCTCATCGTCTCTCCTCTCACCGTCTCTCCTCTCCTCGTCTCTCATCGTCTCTCTTCTCATCGTCTCTCCTCTCATCGTCTCTCCTCTCATCATCTCTCCACTTCTCTCCTTGTCTATTTTTTTATTCTCTCCTCTCATCGTCTTTCCACCTCTCTCCTATTCTCTCCTCTCCTTATCTCTCCTCTCATCGTCTCTCCTCGTCTCTCCTCTCCTCGTTTCTCCTCTCCTCGTTTCTCCTCGTCTCTCCTCGTCTCTCCTCTCCTCGTCTCTCCTCTCATCGTCTCTCCTATTCTCTCCTCTCATCGTCTCTCCTATTCTCTCCTCTCATCGTCTCTCCACATCTCTCCTCTCATCGTCTCTCCACGTCTCTCCTCATCGTCTCTCCACCTCTCCTTGTCTCTCCTCGTCTCTCCACGTCTCTCCTCTCCTCGTCTCTCCACTCATCGTCTCTCCACGTCTCTCCTCTCATCATCTCTCCTCTCATCGTCTCTCCACGTCTCTCCTCTCATCATCTCTCCTCTCATCGTCTTTCCACCTCTCTCCTATTCTCTCCTCTCTACGTCTCTCCTCTCATCGTCTCTCCTTATCTCTCCTCTCATCGTCTCTCCTCGTCTCTCCTCTCCTCGTCTCTCCTCTAATCTTCTCTCCTCGTCTCTCCTCTCCTCGTCTCTCCTCTCCTCGTCTCTCCTCTCCTCGTCTCTCCTATTCTCTCCTCTCATCGTCTCTCCTATTCTCTCCTCTCATCGTCTCTCCACGTCTCTCCTCATCGTCTCTCCACCTCTCCTTGTCTCTCCACGTCTCTCCTCTCCTCGTCTCTCCACGTCTCTCCTCTCATCGTCTCTCCACGTCTCTCCTCTCATCATCTCTCCTCTCATCGTCTCTCCACGTCTCTCCTCTCCTCGTCTCTCCACGTCTCTCCTCTCATCGTCTCTCCTATTCTCTCCTCTCATCGTCTCTCATCGTCTCTCCACGTCTCTCCTCATCGTCTCTCCACCTCTCCTTGTCTCTCCACGTCTCTCCTCTCCTCGTCTCTCCACGTCTCTCCTCTCCTCGTCTCTCCACTCATCGTCTCTCCACGTCTCTCCTCTCATCTCTCCTCTTATCGTCTCTCCACGTCTCTCCTCTCATCGTCTTTCCACCTCTCTCCTATTCTCTCCTCTCCACGTCTCTCCTCTCATCGTCTCTCCTTATCTCTCCTCTCATCGTCTCTCCTCGTTTCTCCTCTCCTCGTCTCTCCTCTAATCTTCTCTCCTCGTCTCTCCTCTCCTCGTCTCTCCTCTCCTCGTCTCTCCTCTCCTCTTCTCTCCTATTCTCTCCTCTCATCGTCTCTCCTATTCTCTCCTCTCATCGTCTCTCCTATTCTCTCCTCTCATCGTCTCTCCACGTCTCTCCTCATCGTCTCTCCACCTCTCCTTGTCTCTCCACGTCTCTCCTCTCCTCGTCTCTCCACGTCTCTCCACTCATCGTCTCTCCACGTCTCTCCTCTCATCATCTCTCCTCTCATCGTCTCTCCACGTCTCTCCTCTCATCGTCTCTCCACGTCTCTCCTCTCCTCGTCTCTCCACTCATCGTCTCTCCACGTCTCTCCTCTCATCATCTCTCATCTCATCGTCTCTCCACGTCTCTCCTCTCCTCGTCTCTCCACGTCTCTCCTCTCCACGTCTCTCCAGAGTGGAACATGCTTCAACAGAGACAGTGGGGATGTTCACCATAAAGCAACATCTGACTACATGGACATAGTTAATTAGTGCTGTGCCCCTTGTCCTTTTATGTAGTGGAAAAAGACATCCACATCTTCAACTTACCTCCATCGCTAGGTCACCATCTTCTAAGAAATGTTGGTGTGGTATTATCTACATGCCCTACTTCCTGTTCAGAATTATTCTGAAGCCTTCTGAGTTCTGTGGTATTGTAGAAAACCTGCACCCCTCAACTAGAACTGCTTTACGATTACTGCAATTCTGCCATAGGGGGAAGGGCTCTCTGTTTACATGGCACACCCCTGACTTCTTATGGGACCTTTGACCCGCCAATCATCACCCCTGAACTTTACGCCTGGACTGATATATTGGGGTCAGCATGCCCAAGCCGGGGGTCAGAGGTCAGTCCCACTTTTACAGAGAAAGGAGAAAACAACTAGACTTTTCCATAGGCTCTTTTCTGCCAAAGGGTTACCAACTCTGAACTCCCGGACGTGGTGTGAATGTGTCATGATGAAAAAGTAGTCATAAAGCTGTGTGTCTGAGGCATAGTAAAGGAGCCTGTCCAGTCTAATCCCGTACCCGGAGTGATCGTCCCTTAAAGGTAGACCCAGCGATATGACATAAACACAGAAAGTAAACAGCAGCGTGGGTCAATTTCCGCAACAACTAAGAGCGTTGAAGCGCGAGGCAGAAATCCTCAGCCATTTTGGTTCCGTGGGTCCCACGTTGTAACAACGTGAAACGAACCCGTGCACATGTGCAGATGCTGTGTGTGACTGTGTGGGAGTGAAGTCTTGCATCTCACTCATCTCAATATCTGCAGTGCTGCTTGTGGCATTTCACTGGGTCTACGTTTAACAAGGCCATCAGCAGTTACTGGTGCTCTTTTTCAGGGGGTATCTTGGGGTATTTGGTTTTCAACCTTGATTTGTTTTTGCTTTGTCTGTTGTGTGTCTGGTTTTATGTTAATTGTCTGTGTGTTGTCTTTTTCTGTGTTGTCTGAACGTTGCCTGTGTTGCCTGTGCGTTGTCTGAACGTTGCCTGTCTTGTGTAGACACCGGGCTGTGACCTGATCCTGGGCTCGGACCAGCAGGAGGATGCCTGTATGGTGTGTGGAGGACAGAACTCCACCTGTCTACACCACAGGAGTGTGTACCAGAATGCACAGGGAGCAGGTACACATAAGCACACACACACACACACACACACAAACTCGAAGCATAGACAGAGCAAACAAAATGTCAAAGGCTGACACACTGAATGTACAAAACATTACACATTTCCTAATATTTGGTTGCACCCCCCTTTGCCCTCAGAACAGCCTCAATCTGTCAGCCATGGACTCTACAAGGTGTTGAAAGCGTTAAACAGGGATGCTGGCCCATGTTGACTCTACAAGGTGTTGAAAGTGTTCCACAGGGATGCTGGCCCATGTTGACTCTACAAGGTGTTGAAAGCGTTCCACAGGGATGCTGGCCCATGTTGACTCTACAAGGTGTTGAAAGCGTTCCACAGGGATGCTGGCCCATGTTGACTCTACAAGGTGTTGAAAGCGTTCCACAGGGATGCTGGCCCATGTTGACTCTACAAGGTGTTGAAAGCGTTCCACAGGGATGCTGGCCCATGTTGACTCTACAAGGTGTTGAAAGCGTTCCACAGGGATGCTGGCCCATGTTGACTCTACAAGGTGTTGAAAGCGTTCCACAGGGATGCTGGCCCATGTTGACTCTACAAGGTGTTGAAAGCGTTCCACAGGGATGCTGGCCCATGTTGACTCTACAAGGTGTTGAAAGCGTTCCACAGGGATGCTGGCCCATGTTGACTCTACAAGGTGTTGAAAGCGTTCCACAGGGATGCTGGCCCATGTTGACTCTACAAGGTGTTGAAAGCGTTCCACAGGGATGCTGGTCCATGTTGACTCCAATGCTTCCCATGGTTGTGTCAAGTTGACTGGATGTTCTTTGGGTGGTGGCCCATTGATTCACACAGGAAGAAACTGTTGAGCGCGGAGAAACCCAGTAGCGGTGCAGTTCTTGACTAAAACTGGTGCGCCTGGCACCTACTATCATACCCCGTTCAAAGACACTTCAATCTTTTGTCTTGCCCATTCACCCTCTGAATGGCACACATATACAATCCATGTCTGAATTGTCTCAAGGCTTAAAACCCCTCCCTCATGTACCCTGATTGAAGTGGCTTTAACAGGTGACATCAATAAGGGATCATAGAATTCACTTGGTCAGTGTATGTCATGGAAAGAGCAGGTGTTCCTAATGTTTTGTACACTCTGTGTTTATGTTTAGTCAAAGCTGGATTCATGAAGTTTCGATAAGGGAACACTAATGGTACTTGCTGCACTCTAAGAAACAGAATGTACAAACAGAACGTCAACAGAATGTTACTCTAGGCCCATAAATGCACTGTGTGTGTGTGTGTGTGTGTGTGTGTGTGTGTGTGTGTGTGTGTGTGTGTGTGTGTGTGTGTGTGTTTTCTGAGGGTCAAAGCAGAGGCCCCCAAACTATAAGCTCTGGCCCTCTGCCATGGAATTCTCAACCTAAGTGATTCCTGCAGGACAGTGACCGAGTGTTCAAGCAGCAGAGAAAGACACACACGGACACACACACACACACGGACACACACTTGCACTCTGTGCAAGGCAGACACAGGTACCCAAACAAGAATACACAATAATAAATCCCCCCTCCCCTCGACACATACACACACACAGACACACACACAGACCCACACAGACATACACACACAGAGCGGCCAACACCTCTGGCGTGCGATTTGGCACTGCGCTCCATTCTGAAACAGAATCCTCTGTTGAGCTGGCGCCGCGTGTGGGCACAGTGACTGAAGAGAGGCTGTACTGCTTCATGATGGTTCAGCTTGAGTTCTGAAACAGAATCCTCTGTTGAACTGGCGCCGCGTGTGGGCACAGTGACTGAAGAGAGACTGTACTGCTTCATGATGGTTCAGCTTGAGTGAGGAGACAACATGGAGATAAAGGAGGCTTTGTTTGAGTGCCTGGGCAGCCTAGGAGGGCTTCCCGGGTTTTCTCTCCTCCTGCAGCTGTGTGTCCCAATGAGGCATAACAGATTTGATGCCGCTGGGCGTAATCATTGCTTCCCACAGGGTCAAAAGCCAAGGGCCCAGAGAACTCATCACGGTCAAGCTATACATACATTTATCTTTGAGTCATTTAGCAGACGCTCTTATCCAGAGTGACTTACAGTAGTGAGTTCATACATTTGTCTTACCTTTTCTAACTCTAAGATCTTCTTAAGGTCAGGCACGTCTGGTGTGCAGGTGTTTGTTCCAGCCCGGTACTAACTCACCAGATTCAAATAATCATCACGGTCAGGCTATAACACTCTAATGTTAACCGGAGGCGGAACAGAACCCTAACTCAAGGTTGATAACTCAAACCCTACAGCTGAACTCTACAGGATAGGCACTTTTGTGGCCAAATTGTGTGAAGATCTTTGTTCCAGCCTAGCACTAATACAAAAATACATCTAGATAAGCTTCATAACTCAACATCCCTGTGCAGATCTATCACATACATCTAGATCAGTTTCATAAGTCAACAGCCCTGTGCAGATCTACCAAATACGTCTAGATCAGTTTCATAAGTAAACAGCCCTGTGCAGATCTACCAAATACGTCTAGATCAGTTTCATAAGTAAACAGCCCTGTGCAGATCTATCACATACGTCTAGATCAGTTTCATAAGTCAACAGCCCTGTGCAGATCTACCAAATACGTCTAGATCAGTTTCATAAGTCAACAGCCCTGTGCAGATCTATCACATACATATAGATCAGTTTCATAAGTCAACAGCCCTGTGCAGATCTATCACATACATCTAGATCAGTTTCATAAGTCAACAGCCCTGTGCAGATCTATCACATACATCTAGATCAGTTTCATAAGTCAACAGCCCTGTGCAGATCTATCACATACAACTAGATCAGTTTCATAAGTCAACAGCCCTGTGCAAATCTATCACATACAACTAGATCAGTTTCATAAGTCAACAGCCCTGTGCAGATCTATCACATACATCTAGATCAGTTTCATAAGTCAACAGCCCTGTGCAGATCTATCACATACATCTAAATCAGTTTCATAAGTCAACAGCCCTGTGCAGATCTATCACATACATCTAGATCAGTTTCATAAGTCAACAGCCCTGTGCAGATCTATCACATACAACTAGATCAGTTTCATAAGTCAACAGCCCTGTGCAGATCTATCACATACAACTAGATCAGTTTCATAAGTCAACAGCCCTGTGCAGATCTATCACATACATCTAGATCAGTTTCATAAGTCAACAGCCCTGTGCAGATCTATCACATACAACTAGATCAGTTTCATAAGTCAACAGCCCTGTGCAGATCTATCACATACAACTAGATCAGTTTCATAAGTCAACAGCCCTGTGCAGATCTATCACATACAACTAGATCAGTTTCATAAGTCAACAGCCCTGTGCAGATCTATCACATACATCTAGATCAGTTTCATAAGTAAACAGCCCTGTGCAGATCTATCACATACATCTAAATCAGTTTCATAAGTCAACAGCCCTGTGCAGATCTATCACATACAACTAGATCAGTTTCATAAGTCAACAGCCCTGTGCAGATCTATCACATACATCTAGATAAGCTTCATAACTCAACATCCCTGTGCAGATCTATCACATACATCTAGATCAGTTTCATAAGTCAACAGCCCTGTGCAGATCTATCACATACAACTAGATCAGTTTCATAAGTCAACAGCCCTGTGCAAATCTATCACATACAACTAGATCAGTTTCATAAGTCAACAGCCCTGTGCAGATCTATCACATACATCTAGATCAGTTTCATAAGTCAACAGCCCTGTGCAGATCTATCACATACATCTAGATCAGTTTCATAAGTCAACAGCCCTGTGCAGATCTATCACATACAACTAGATCAGTTTCATAAGTCAACAGCCCTGTGCAGATCTATCACATACAACTAGATCAGTTTCATAAGTCAACAGCCCTGTGCAGATCTATCACATACATCTAGATCAGTTTCATAAGTAAACAGCCCTGTGCAGATCTATCACATACATCTAAATCAGTTTCATAAGTCAACAGCCCTGTGCAGATCTATCACATACAACTAGATCAGTTTCATAAGTCAACAGCCCTGTGCAGATCTATCACATACATCTAGATAAGCTTCATAACTCAACATCCCTGTGCAGATCTATCACATACATCTAGATCAGTTTCATAAGTCAACAGCCCTGTGCAGATCTATCACATACAACTAGATCAGTTTCATAAGTCAACAGCCCTGTGCAGATCTATCACATACATCTAGATCAGTTTCATAAGTCAACAGCCCTGTGCAGATCTATCACATACAACTAGATCAGTTTCATAAGTCAACAGCCCTGTGCAGATCTATCACATACAACTAGATCAGTTTCATAAGTCAACAGCCCTGTGCAGATCTATCACATACAACTAGATCAGTTTCATAAGTCAACAGCCCTGTGCAGATCTATCACATACATCTAGATCAGTTTCATAAGTAAACAGCCCTGTGCAGATCCATCACATACATCTAAATCAGTTTCATAAGTCAACAGCCCTGTGCAGATCTATCACATACAACTAGATCAGTTTCATAAGTCAACAGCCCTGTGCAGATCTATCACATACATCTAGATAAGCTTCATAACTCAACATCCCTGTGCAGATCTATCACATACATCTAGATCAGTTTCATAAGTCAACAGCCCTGTGCAGATCTATCACATACAACTAGATCAGTTTCATAAGTCAACAGCCCTGTGCAAATCTATCACATACAACTAGATCAGTTTCATAAGTCAACAGCCCTGTGCAGATCTATCACATACATCTAGATCAGTTTCATAAGTCAACAGCCCTGTGCAGATCTATCACATACATCTAGATCAGTTTCATAAGTCAACAGCCCTGTGCAGATCTATCACATACAACTAGATCAGTTTCATAAGTCAACAGCCCTGTGCAGATCTATCACATACAACTAGATCAGTTTCATAAGTCAACAGCCCTGTGCAGATCTATCACATACATCTAGATCAGTTTCATAAGTAAACAGCCCTGTGCAGATCTATCACATACATCTAAATCAGTTTCATAAGTCAACAGCCCTGTGCAGATCTATCACATACAACTAGATCAGTTTCATAAGTCAACAGCCCTGTGCAGATCTATCACATACATCTAGATAAGCTTCATAACTCAACATCCCTGTGCAGATCTATCACATACATCTAGATCAGTTTCATAAGTCAACAGCCCTGTGCAGATCTATCACATACAACTAGATCAGTTTCATAAGTCAACAGCCCTGTGCAAATCTATCACATACAACTAGATCAGTTTCATAAGTCAACAGCCCTGTGCAGATCTATCACATACATCTAGATCAGTTTCATAAGTCAACAGCCCTGTGCAGATCTATCACATACATCTAGATCAGTTTCATAAGTCAACAGCCCTGTGCAGATCTATCACATACATATAGATCAGTTTTATAAGTCAACAGCCCTGTGCAGATCTATCACATACATCTAGATCAGTTTTATAAGTCAACAGCCCTGTGCAGATCTATCACATACATCTAGATCAGTTTTATAAGTCAACAGCCCTGTGCAGATCTATCACATACATCTAGATCAGTTTCATAAGTCAACAGCCCTGTGCAGATCTATCACATACATCTAGATCAGTTTCATAAGTCAACAGCCCTGTGCAGATCTATCACATACATCTAGATCAGTTTCATAAGTCAACAGCCCTGTGCAGATCTATCACATACATATAGATCAGTTTCATAAGTCAACAGCCCTGTGGTGTAGAGCTGACGTAAGGAGAGACGAGACAAAACTAGTTTAATAATTTTGTGTTGTAGAACAGCTGACTTACTCCAGCTCTTCACACAACATGGCAAAATCTTTGCGAGTCATTAATTTAATGGAGACAGTCTGAACCATAGAGATAGATAGAGGACTCTGGATGGTTTAATTGCATGAGTTGGATTTGTCCTACTTTTGCTTTGCTTTTGGCCATGCTACAACCACCCCGAAATTTGAATCAAAAGCTATTTCATGGCATTTTTAATAGTACAGTACCTACTAACTCGAAACAGGTACAGCCACACAGTGATGTTAGCTTGCATAGAAAATGTTTTTGGTTTTTAGATGTTGCTAGATGTTTGTTTGAACGAGGAAGTCCTGAACACAGCTGAACTTATTAAGGGTAGGCCCCTCCGGGATCTGCAGGATTCATACAAGATTCATTCAAAAACTCAAACTCGGGTTCATAACTAAGTCTATTGCTGAACCATAGAGACAGATAGAGGACTCTAGATGGATATAACCCGTTTTAGCATGGACATTGCAATTGAGGGCTTCCACCGTTTTAAACTAGCAAATGATTAGAGCATTGTCTTCAAATTGAGTTGCGTATGGTTAGGAAATGTCTTTAAAGCGGCAATCTACAGTAGAAACAATAACAAAGCGTTCTTCCTGCCCCTGGTTCAGTAAACAGCTGAGGGATGGGGCTGCAGAAATAAACCACTCTCAAGTTCATAGACAAAGCTATGGATGCAAGGACTGACCATGATATCAACATTATAGTTTTAACCATGTTTTGAGGCCATATAGTGTTTGTTAACATTTTCTTTGTTTACAAACGGAGTAAAACAAGCTTATATTTTGTGTTGTGATGAGGTAGGACAGATGAAGTAAGTTTATGAGGCATTTATAAGTTCAGAGGGAACATATAATTAATTTATCCCCATAAAATGGATGTAGCAACTGCTGATTGCCACTTTAAGCTATATCACCTCAATCTAGTGACCAAAAGAAATGAATTTCACACAATATTTGGTTCAGGACTGTGTAACAGGTGGCGGTAAATCACTATATTAGCTTAACGCTTTCTTCAAATGGACCCGTTTAAAATGGCACTATAACTCTTAATTCACACATAGCTTTCATCTCAGAGACCTACAATTGTCAAAACAAGAGCAACGGTTTCTCAGTCCCATAGAAAAACCACGATGAATAGGGTAGTCTTGCTGCTCGCTTTTCACACACCAGCAGCAGGGGAACCACAGAGATGTTGACTGCTTTTCACTAGTGAAATATCACTCTCTAAATGAATGGTTCATGCTTTTGGCTCGATGGTGAAATATCCCGCTTTGGTTTAACCATTATTAAACTGTCTGTAAATCATTATGTAATCCTAATTTACTTATCATTAATGAGTAAATTAATATGTATTAACAATTTGCTATGAGAATATATCTCAGAAAAAAGCTATATGTATATACGTATATAAACTCCACAAAAAAAGAAACGTCCCTTTTTCAGGACCCTGTCTTTCAAAGATAATTTGTATAAATCCAAATAACTTCACAGATCTTCATTGTAAAGGGTTTAAACGCTGTTTACCATGCTTGTTCAATGAACCATAAACAATTAATGAACATGGAGCTGTGGAACGGTCGTTAAGACACTAACAGCTTACAGATGGTATGCAATTAAGGTCACAGTTATGAAAAGTTAGGACATGAAAGAGACCTTTCTACTGACTGAAAAACACCAAAATAAAGATGCCCAGGGTCCCTGCTCATCTGCGTGAACGTGCCTTAGGCATGCTGCAAGGAGGCATGAGGACTACAGATGTGGCCAGGGCAATAAATTGCAATGTCCGTACTGTGAGACGTCTAAGACAGCGCTACAGGGAGACAGGACGGACAGCTGATCGTCATCGCAGTATCAGACCACGTGTAAAAACCCATGCACAGGATCGGTACATCCGAACATCACACCTGCAGACAGGTACAGGATGGCAACAACAGCTGCCCGAGTTACACCAGGAACGCACAATCCCTCCATCAGTGCTCAGACTGAGGGCTTGTAGGCCTGTTGTAAGGCAGGTCCTCACCAGACATCACCAACAACAACGTCGACTATGGGCATAAACCCACCGTCGCTGGACCAGACAGGACTGGCAAAAAGTGCTTTTCACTGACGACTCACGGTTTTGTCTCAGCAGGAGTGATGGTCGGATTCGTGTTTATCGTCAAAGGAATGAGCGTTACACCGAGGCCTGTACTCTGGAGCGGGATCGATTTGGAGGTAGAGGGTCCGTCATGGTGGTGGTGTGTCACAGCATCATCGGACTGAGCTTGTTGTCATTGCAAGCAATCTCAATGCTGTGCATTACAGGGAAGACATCCTCCTCCCTCATGTGGTACCCTTCCTGCAGGCTCATCCTGACATGACCCTCCAGCATGACAATGCCACCAGCCATACTGCTCGTTCTGTGCGTGATTTCCTTCAAGACAGGAATGTCAGTGTTCTGCATGGCCAGCGAAGAGCCCTGATCTCAATCCCATTGAGCACGTCTGGGACCTGTTGGATCGGAGGGCGAGGGCTAGGGTCCGGGAACTTGCAGGTGCCTTGGTGGAAGAGTGGGGTAACATCTCACAGCAAGAACTGGCAAATCTGGGGCAGACTATGAGTAGGAGATGCACTGCAGTACTTAATGCAGCTGGTGGCCACACCAGATACTGACTGTTATTTTATTTTGACCCCCCCTTTGTTCAGGGACACATCATTCAATTTCTATTAGTCACATGTCTGTGGAACTTGTTCAGTTTATGTCTCAGTTGTTGAATCTTGTTATGTTCATACAGATATTTACACATGTTAAGTTTGCTGAAAACAAAAGCAGTTGACAGTGAGAGGACATTTTTTCTGAGTTTATGTATATGTATTTACTTTAATAAAGTTTTATATGTGTTACACATAAGCATATACCATATATATTCACAAATATAAATATATATTTATATATATATTGCATATAACACATACTGCACCACATATTGTGTTTATCTACATCATTGTTACCCAGTCTCTAAATTAATGGTTTATACTTGTTTCCCACTGGTGTAATATCTGTCTTAATGAATGTCTCTGTACTCTGTTGGCTATAGCGGGTCCGTTTGGGTACAATGAAGTGACCATGATCCCAGCTGGAGCTACTCACATCCGTGTCACCGATAACAGCAGGAACTATCTGGGTAAGAGATGGCTCAGCTTGACAGACGCACGCGCGCACACACACGCACACACACTGGGAATGAGCTGTCACACAAGGACAGCATCAATGTCCTGTATATCATTAACTATATACAGTACATATACAGACAGCCTCTCAGAAGTGCTGGTTTGACAGAGACCTTTTTATCATCTTCTGTATGTCTGCTATGAGTTTCAACCCACCCAGCCATGGCTAGAGAACTCTACCTGACACTTTCAGTAGCCATAATGCTGCTCTCCTCTCATTCCTGTTAGCTTACTGTTATTTCCTGGCACCGATACAGAGACCGATACAGCTCTCTGGTTGAGACCCAGCTGCACTCTGGCTGGGCTCTCCAGTCAACACAACACCCAAGGCTATCCATCTAATCTCACCCACATTTACAAGACCGTAATAACGTGACTCCTGAAATGGAAAATGCAGGGATCCTGAAATGGAACACTCGTAAAGGTGTAATTTGGCCATGGGGCAGGGTGGGGGAACTGGGTGCGGGAAAAGGGTGGGGGGAACTGGGGATCTGGCCTTCTGGCAGGCAAGTGGATGTACTTGGTTAGTTCTGATTTGGTTGGAAGATTCCCCCCCCAAAGAAAATGTACTTCCAAGAGATGGTTTCCCTATTTGTCTGTTCCTGCAACTTGTCACGGTTAGGCCAAACAAGGCAATGATGTAGTAATGCCACTCTGTTTGGCAAGGCAACTTTGTTACTTTGCTGAATTAAGAAATGTTACATTGTAGGGTTGAGGTTTATTCCATTTCAATTTAGTAAAGTGGTCCCATGGTCCCGTGTAGCTCAGTTAGTAGAGCATGGCTCTTGCAACGCCAGGGTTGTTGGTTTGATTCCCACGCAGGACCAGTACAAAATAAATGTATGCACTCACTACCCTGTCACTTTGGATAAAAGAGTCTGCTAACTGACATAAGTAGAAATTCCAACTCAGGGCCTCCTGAGTGGCGCAGCGGTCGAAGGCGTCACTTCAGACCCGGGTTCAATCCCAGACTGTGTCACAACCGGCCGTGACCGGGAGTCCCATAGGGCGGCACACAATTGGCCCAGCTTTGCCCGGGTTAGGGGAGGGTTTGGCCGGGGGGGCTTTACTTGGCTCATCTAGCGACTCCTTGTGGTGGGCCGGGCACCTGCAGGCTGACTCGGTCGTCAGTTGAACGGTGTTTCCTCCGACACATTGGTGCGGCTGCTCTACCTAGCCTGTTGGAGAGTTGCAGCGATGAGACAAGATCGTAATTGGATATGACGAAATTGGGGAGGAAAAATCCACCTCAAATTTCCCTCATACCTCAATTGCGATTTGTGAATTGACTGAATAGGAATTGACCCCAACCGTAGCATAATTCAATCAAACACATACATATTATCATCACAAAGCCAATTTCAGTCACACTTCACCAATCAGCATTGAAAACTAAACACATTCCCTACCTTCATTCAAGCCTTCTCTTCTCCCTCCAGCACTCCAGAACGGGCGTTCCCAGTTTGTCATTAATGGGAACTGGAAGATCAGTGTTCCTGGGGAGTACAGCGTAGCGGGAACCAAGCTCCTGTACAAGCGCTCTGTGGACACCTGGGAAAGCTTTGAGGTCCCTGGACCCACTATGGAGGACCTGCACGTCATGGTCAGTCTGGTCAAAGTTATGATTGACAGGAGCCGCAATGCAATAACTATACTGAACAAAAATATCATCGTAACATGCAACAATTTCATTTATTTTTACTGAGTAACAGTTCATATGAGGAAGTCAATTTAAATAGATTCATTAGGCCCTAATCTCTGGATTTCACATGACGGGAAGGAAAGAAAGAAATGGTTCTCACAATAGGCCTTAGGATCTCGTTACGGTATTTTTATGCATTCAAATTGCCATTGATAAAATGCTATTGTGTTCAATGTCCGTAGCTTATGCCTGTCCATACCTTAACCCCACTGCCACCATGGGGCAGTCTGTTCACATCAGCCAACCGCTCACCCACACAACGACGTGATCTGTGGTTGGGTGGCCGGTTGGACGTATTACCAAATTCTCTAAAACAATGTTGGAGGCTGCTTATGTTAGAGAAATTAACATTCAATTCTCTGGCAACAGCTCTGGTGGGCTTTCGTGCAGTCAACATGCCAATTGCACTCGCCTTCAAAACTTGAGACATTTGTGGCATTGTGTTGTGTGACAGAACTGCACATTTTAGTGGCCTTTTATTGTCCCCAGCACAAGGTGCACTTGTGTAATGATCATGCTGTTTAATCAGCTTCTTGATATGCCACACCTGTCTGGTGGATGGATTATCTTGACAAAGGAAAAATGCTCACTAACAGGGATGTCAACAAATTTGTGCACAACGTTTTAGAGAAAAAAGTATTTTTGTGTGTATGGAACATTTCTGAGATTTTTTATTTCAGCTCATGTAACGTGGGACCAACACTTTACATGTTATGTTTACTGTATATTTTTGTTCAGTGTATATAGAGACTGCAAACTAACCTCATTAATTAAGGTACACAATGATAGCTTTGTTAGTATACTTGTTCAAACCCTAGTGTGGTCAGGTGCCACAAAGAGGGACTTATGAAAAGTACAATTGGCTCATAAGGCAGCACGTCTGGCCCTTAAGGGGAGCTGACGTTAATGATATGCATGTCAATCTCTCATGGCTCAAAGTGGAAGAGAGATTGACTTCATCACTACTTGTTTTTGTAAGAAGTGTTTACAAGCTGAATGTACCGAGCCGTTTGTTTAAACTCCAAGCACACAGCTCGGACACCCATGCATACCCCACAAGACATACCACCAGAGGTCTCTTCACAGTCCCCAAGTCCAGAACAGACTATGGGAGGCTCACAGTACTACATAGAGCCATGACTACATGACTATTCCACATCAGGTAAATACACCTTATGAAACAATGGAGACTGTGAAGAGACACCCACACAGGTACAGACACATGCATACGCACACACGCTAGCAGACTCTCTCGACACACACGTACATTGTAATATTGTGGTATTATACATTTTGTATTGTAGATATTTAGTGGTGTAATACTGTTATATGATAAACTGTTTTATGTGTAATGTAAGTGCCTTAATGTGTTTGACCCACAGGAAGAGTAGCTGCTACCTTGGCAGCAGCTAATGGGGATCCCTAATAATGACAAATACAAAATGCCAATTTATCAGAACCAGTCAGTCTCCTCTCCTATATGTAACGGACATATATTTTCTTAACGTGTTGTCTTCCATATGTTATATTTTTTCAGTATATTGTTGGTATTGACAGTTCTAAAGTGGGTGGTTTGAGCCCTGAATACTGATTGGCTGACAGACGTGTTATATTAGACCGTATACCACGGGTATGACAAAACATTTATTTTTTACTTTTCTAATTATGTTGGTAACCAGTTTATAATAGCAATAAGGCATCTCTGGGGTTTGTGTTATATGTCCAATATTGCTTAAAATATACCGGGTATTATAAAACAATATATATTAAAATATACATCCGTTGTACACTGTGTGGTTGTGTCTGCAGGTGTTGGTGACAGACAGGAACCCGGGGATAGAATACGAGTATTGGCTCCCTCCAGACCGCTACGCTCTGTTCCATGGCAGGAGGAGTCAGCTACGCCAGCCTCACCACACTGCTAGCTACATCCCCTGGGATCACCCCACAACTACTACTACCACTACTACTACTACTAGACCTCCCCCTGTCACCACAAGACCCTACTGGGGTAAGACCGCTGACCATTGTTAAAGGGATAGTTCAACCAAATTAAAATAACATTTTGTTTCCTTACCTTGTAAGAAGTCTAAGGACAAAATGCAATCCAGGTTGTGGGTTTGTTTACCTAGGCACTGTCACCAACCGCTAGCTAGCATTTTCTAAGCAAAAGCCAATGGACGTCAATGTACCCATTATTAACATGTGTTAAATTTCATGTCCAAAATGTCCATTTAATGTGATGTGTGCATTTACATGGGAAAACCTGCCCCTGGTTTCACTCATCCTCTGTTTGTGTGACTGAAGTTTAATACATGATGGATACGGAAGATGGATGGATGAATACGGAAGATGGATGGATGAATACGGAAGATGGATGGATGGATACGGATGATGGATGGATGGATACGGATGATGGATGGATGGATGAATACGGATGATGGAAGGATGAATATGGAAGATGGATGGATGGATGGATGGATGGATGGATGATACTGAAGATGGATGGATGGATGGATAGAAATGGAAGATGGATGGATGGATGAATACGGAAGATGGATGGATATGGATGATGGATGGATACGGATGATGGATGGATGGATACGGATGATGGATGGATGGATACGGAAGATGGATGGATGGATACGGAAGATAGATGGACACGAAAGATGGATAGATAGATGGATCTTAACATTACTGCAAGGGGTATAAAAACATCTGCACATTACGACAAGCTCTACAAGTAAAATGAATAAACAAATGTTTATGTGTTTTTAATATTTTCAGATCTGACTGCCTCCGGTACAGCAGAGGTACTGCCAGATCTCAAAATAGTTTTTTTTTTTTACATTTCATTTGGTTTTAATGAATATCACTAACAACAAAGGTAACACATTTTGGCCAAGGGATCTGTGATATAAGTTTAGAAGGTGTAATAGAACACTATGTAATATTATTCATCTACAAAGTATGTTCATAACCCTGGGCAACATGTGCCTGGGAGGCTGACAGGGACCCCAGTTTGAAAACCCCTGGCCTACAAACTGACCGTGCCTTGCTAATGTGCAGCACATGTCTTCTGGAATGTTTTATGACATCCGTTTATATAAGAGGGGAATTATTAACTGCAAACTCAATCATAGGTTTATAATCAGTGTTGTATTTCTATTAAATTGGCCCTGGTTGGAATGTAACCAACATTCAATGGTAATCATTATATTTGTCCTATATAACTGCAACAGTGGACTTTGATCCAAAACTGAATACACTGTTCTGACCTGCTATACTTTGATCTGTACCTGGTTGACAATAACTGATAAAGCCAAGGCATGAAGTTTCTGGAGTGGAATGTCC
This sequence comes from Oncorhynchus mykiss, assembly GCF_057628025.1. Lineage (NCBI taxonomy): Eukaryota > Metazoa > Chordata > Actinopteri > Salmoniformes > Salmonidae > Oncorhynchus > Oncorhynchus mykiss. Next base: position 81,996,762 of record NC_143027.1, read on the forward strand.
CCCTCTTATCTTAGAAGTGTTTAGTGATAACGCTCCTAATCCCAAAACCCACCGCATATTCCATGCTGAGATAGTGGTGCTTGGTACAAAACCATAGTTTTGACTAATTTCTGTGTACTGCTCAACAAAGCAATTATCTAAGACGTTAGCATCCTTTAGAATTTAGTAAACAGGTTTGATAATTTAGTAATTTATCAAGTAATTTGGTGCAGGACATAATGGGAGTAGCCTAGCCCCTAGCATAGTGTTTTCTAACTGGTGGGTTGAGAAGTAGCCTAGCCCCTAGCATAGTGTTTTCTAACTGGTAGGTTGAGAAGTAGTCTAGCCCCTAGCATAGTGTTTTCTAACTGGTGGGTTGAGAAGTAGCCTAGCCCCTAGCATAGTGTTTTCTAACTGGTGGGTTGAGAAGTAGTCTAGCCCCTAGCATAGTGTGTTCTAACTGGTGGGTTGAGAAGTAGTCTAGCCCCTAGCATAGTGTGTTCTAACTGGTGGGTTGAGAAGTAGTCTAGCCCCTAGCATAGTGTGTTCTAACTGGTGGGTTGAGAAGTAGTCTAGCCCCTAGCATAGTGTTTTCTAACTGGTGGGTTGAGAAGTAGTCTAGCCCCTAGCATAGTGTGTTCTAACTGGTGGGTTGAGAAGTAGCCTAGCCCCTAGCATAGTGTTTTCTAACTGGTGGGATGAGAAGTAGTCTAGCCCCTAGCATAGTGTTTTCTAACTGGTGGGTTGAGAAGTAGTCTAGCCCCTAGCATAGTGTTTTCTAACTGGTGGGTTGAGAAGTAGTCTAGCCCCTAGCATAGTGTTTTCTAACTGGTGGGTTGAGAAGTAGTCTAGCCCCTAGCATAGTGTGTTCTAACTGGTGGGTTGAGAAGTAGTCTAGCCCCTAGCATAGTGTGTTCTAACTGGTGGGTTGAGAAGTAGTCTAGCCCCTAGCATAGTGTTTTCTAACTGGTGGGTTGAGAAGTAGTCTAGCCCCTAGCATAGTGTTTTCTAACTGGTGGGTTGAGAAGTAGTCTAGCCCCTAGCATAGTGTTTTCTAACTGGTGGGTTGAGAAGTAGTCTAGCCCCTAGCATAGTGTTTTCTAACTGGTGGGTTGAGAAGTAGTCTAGCCCCTAGCATAGTGTGTTCTAACTGGTGGGTTGAGAAGTAGTCTAGCCCCTAGCATAGTGTGTTCTAACTGGTGGGTTGAGAAGTAGTCTAGCCCCTAGCATAGTGTTTTCTAACTGGTGGGTTGAGAAGTAGTCTAGCCCCTAGCATAGTGTTTTCTAACTGGTGGGTTGAGAAGTAGTCTAGCCCCTAGCATAGTGTGTTCTAACTGGTGGGTTGAGAAGTAGTCTAGCCCCTAGCATAGTGTTTTCTAACTGGTGGGTTGAGAAGTAGTCTAGCCCCTAGCATAGTGTGTTCTAACTGGTGGGTTGAGAAGTAGTCTAGCCCCTAGCATAGTGTTTTCTAACTGGTGGGTTGAGAAGTAGTCTAGCCCCTAGCATAGTGTTTTCTAACTGGTGGGTTGAGAAGTAGTCTAGCCCCTAGCATAGTGTGTTCTAACTGGTGGGTTGAGAAGTAGTCTAGCCCCTAGCATAGTGTTTTCTAACTGGTGGGTTGAGAAGTAGTCTAGCCCCTAGCATAGTGTTTTCTAACTGGTGGGTTGAGAAGTAGTCTAGCCCCTAGCATAGTGTGTTCTAACTGGTGGGATGAGAAGTAGTCTAGCCCCTAGCATAGTGTTTTCTAACTGGTGGGTTGAGAAGTAGTCTAGCCCCTAGCATAGTGTGTTCTAACTGGTGGGTTTAGATCCACTAAAGGGTCACGCAGTCAGTTCCTTTTGAGTCGTGGCTAAAGACTGGGTTAGGTCTAGAAACATGGTCTTATTTACCTTGTGGGTCACAGGATATTTTTCCCTCATCTCTTAAATGGATTGTGGTCCTCAATGAATTGTTTTTTAATGATTAAAAATTATTTGGGCATGAAATGTAAAACATGCTTAACTGGGGAGATTTACTGACATGGTGCTTTGGTAAAAAAAAATGCTCATGTTAACATTTTGTTGTCAGTGGCTAGTTTAACAAAAACAAAGTGTGGATTGCAGTCACTCCTTGTCCGTAGACTGCTTTTAAGGTAAGAAAACAAACATCAAATAAATAAGTAAACTATCCCTTAAAGTTCCATTTGAGGTCCTTTTCTTGGTCAGGTCATGAAAACTCCTGGCCCTAACTCCAAAGGCATGTTGATACTCAATAATGTAACTCACCTTTTCCCACACTGTCCCTCAGCTCCTCCAGGTGGCTGGCCCATCAAGTCCCCTCGCCACCCAGCTCGACAACCCCCTCACCAGCCCCATCGCCCACCTGTCCTTCCCCGCCTGGAGAGGGATGAGACCAGGAGGAACCGACTACCCCAACCACCCCGAGGAGGTTTGCTCCACCTCACCTCAATCTCTCCCTCACCTAAATCTTTAACCCCTATCTCACCCCCACTCCCCTAAACCTCAACTCTCGCCTTGCTAAAATGCTACAATCCTCTCTCCTCTGCCTCCCCCCTCTACCCTACTCTTTCCTTTAATCTATCCTACTCTACTTTTCCTTTAATCTGTCCTACTCTACTCTTCCTTTAATCTATCCTACTCTACTCTTCCTCTAATCTGTCCTACTCTCTAATCTACTCTTCCTTTAATGTCCTACTCTCTACTCTACTCTTCCTTTCATCTAGCCTACATTCTACTCTTCCTTTAGTCTGTCCTACTCTCTTCCTTTCATCTATCCTACTCTCTACTCTACTCTTCCTTTAATCTGTGCTACTCTCTACTTTTCCTTTCATCTAGCCTACATTCTACTCTTCTTTTAATCTGTCCTACTCTCTTCATTTCATCTGTCCTAATCTCTACTCTACTCTTCCTTTTATCTGTCCTAATCTCTACTCTACTCTTCCTTTCATCTGTCCTAACCTCTACTTTACTCTTCCTTTCATCTGTCCTAATCTCTACTCTACTCTTCCTTTCATCTGTCCTAACCTCTACTTTACTCTTCCTTTCATCTGTCCTAATCTCTACTCTACTCTTCCTTTCATCTGTCCTAACCTCTACTTTACTCTTCCTTTCATCTGTCCTAATCTCTACTCTACTCTTCCTTTCATCTGTCCTAACCTCTACTTTACTCTTCCTTTCATCTGTCTTAATCTCTACTCTACTCTTTAATCTGTTCTCTACTCTACTCTTTCCTTTAATCTGTCCTGCTCTCTACTCTACTCTTTCCTTTAATCTATCCCGTTCTCTACTCTTCCTTTTAATCTGTCCTATGCTCTTCTCTTTCCTTTAATCTGTCCTGCTCTCTACTCTTCCTTTTAATCTGTCCTAATCTCTTCTCTTTCCTTTAATCTATCCTACTCTCTACTCTTCCTTTTAATCTGTCCTAATCTCTTCTCTTTCCTTTAATCTATCCTACTCTCTACTCTTCCTTTTAATCTGTCCTAATCTCTTATCTTTCCTTTAATCTATCCTACTCTCTACTCTTCCTTTTAATCTGTCCTAATCTCTTCTCTTTCCTTTAATCTATCCTACTCTCTACTCTTCCTTTTAATCTGTCCTAATCTCTTATCTTTCCTTTAATCTATCCTACTCTCTACTCTTCCTTTTAATCTGTCCTAATCTCTTCTCTTTCCTTTAATCGATCCTACTCTCTACTCTTCCTTTTAATCTGTCCTAATCTCTTCTCTTTCCTTTAATCTATCCTACTCTCTACTCTTCCTTTTAATCTGTCCTAATCTCTTCTCTTTCCTTTAATCTATCCTACTCTCTACTCTTCCTTTTAATCTGTCCTAATCTCTTCTCTTTCCTTTAATCTATCCTACTCTCTACCCTACTATCCTTAAGTCCCCTACTCACTCTCAGAAACTCATCTGTGCCATCCTAACCATTGTGCAATACCCTGATATAAAAAACCATCTGTGCTCAAATCAACTCACCGCTTCTCTTTCTACTCCCGTAGGGCATTGTGGGAAATGTAGGCGGGCCCGCGGTCGAGGGGAGCGCCAGAGGCAGTACTGCCAGAAAGACTTCGGTAAGTCTGAACTTCTTGAATACCTAAAGTTAGTGGTTCAAACACCCTTGTGTGCTTTAAATTCACATGACCCAGTTTACAGCTGGGTTTGAGTTTACAACATCAGGTGATAGTGGTGCAAGTTGACATCTCACTTGAATCGTTTTTTAAAGTAAGGAACGAATGTAATTCGGTGAAACCTAAACAGACATTTTAAGTCAGTTGAAAAATCGCAGCATGGAAAAACAAGCATGGCACAACAAACCTTATTATAAGACATTGTAAGGGCGCATACATGCTTGTAAGTTATAACAAGTTTTAATGCATTATACCTGTTGGCTTTATGTAAAGTGTTAGCATAATGTCTTTCATTGGTTGTCAGTGTTCCGTGCCAAAGTCATGAGCAAGCTGTACCGGGGCGAGGAGACGCGCTACGATGTCCAGATCATCCACACCTACCACAATCGCTTCCGCCTGGAGCACCGCGAGTTCCTGTGGGTGCCCAACGTGTGTGACTGCCCCCCTCTGGAGGAAGGGCGCCAGTATGTACTGATGGTGCGTCGCCACATTAACAACGAGCAGACGTTGAACCGGATACTGATGGAGGAGGACAGCTACGCAATACCCTATAAACCTAGAGAGGACGCTCTGTTGCGCCCCCTGGAGGATCTGTGTAGTAACAGAGGGCCCCGGCCACCTGCGGAACTGAGAGGCCGCTATGCCTAGACATAGAGATGTACAGTATACACGTGCACACCTAGATGCACACATACTTTGACTGTCATGACTCCTTAACACTCCCCAAGACTGAGCACTTCTGATGGTGAATCCGACAAACAATGGGGCTGCATGTGTGGGTCTGTGTGTGACATTAAAATCCCATACACCCCTACGCAACAACTTCCTGCCTCTGGCCCTTCAAAAGACACACAGAGAGCAATAGAACCACTAGAATTCCAAAATGGGGGAACTGAAAATGGCGGAGGCAAATACTAGTTGAACCCTGGGAAGAGACTATACTCAGGGTGACCCAGTAGATATGTCAGTCACTGTGATAAGAAGGCAAAGCCCTCAAAGAGCAATGCAAAAGCTGACCAGCTCACAAAGTATAGCACTTTAGGTGGACGTTATCACCCACCTTTAAACTTACCAAAGAGAAGAATATATCCACTTCAATGGCCAAGCGTTGTGTTTTGTTTTGTTCTCTTTGCTAACTAGATAACTGACTATAACTATCTGTCTGGGTTACTAACAGGCAGTGTTGGGGAAGCTACTCTGAAAACATAGTTTATAGCTTGTATCAATTACTTCACACTGGAAGAGGTTAAGCTACACTTCGGCCTAGATTCAATCAGATCAAGCGTTAACCGGCGATAGCAGACACCTGCATAGCTGATGTTTTGACGGTGCCGGAGATGTAACTGTGTTGGAGCTGTCAAATTGGTGAAGAGCTACTCTTCATCATTGTCACTCAAGTTAGATATTCAGAATGACAAAGTGTAGGCTATATAGAAATAATGACTCTCAAATTGAATATCATTAGCCTAAAGAAAATAATGAGGATTTCTATCAGCTGAATCGAGGTGTAGATCACATCTCACATTCCGTGTTTCGAACTTGTAAATAAGGCTCGCATGAGATTTCTCTTAATGCGACTCCGTGCAGCCAATAGCAATGTCCCCTTCAGGTATAATGCCAGGATCTGCTCTAACGCAGTTCCACCTCCGACACTGCCTGAACAACTGCTATGCGGATGTCGGCTAAAGCGGATCTGATTGAATACGCTACCCTAAAGAAAAATATAGTTGACTTTAATAGTTACTTTAACAAAGTAGTTCACTACATACAAACTACTTTGTAAAAAACTATCATATCTAAATCTGAAATGTCATCGACTACACAGTTAAGAAAAATTAGTGCAAGAACACATCACTGTGGAGTCAGATGTTAACAGTGTAGTGAGATCTGTGTGACAGTCAGAGTGAGTGCTTTGGCTTAGCCCAGTGGCCAGGGAGAGATAAATAAATAGGGGGGAGTTGAATGAATGTAGTGGGCAGTTCCAGTAGATAGCTACATGGCTAAAACAAGTAATTAACTACCAAAGACACTTCAAAGATTTGAATGTAGTTACTACAAAATCTAGGTAAATGACTAACTGAATTAAATGTAGTGGAACTACTCCCCAGGACTGCTAACAGTTCAGTCACTCTATGTCAAAATAAATGTGACACTTTACTTTCTTCTCATACCTAAGATGTATAAAACGACATATTGTTCCATATTGTATTTATGTGGCAAAATAATATCTAGATCATAACATTTATATTTGTGTTTTGCAACTAAAATATAGTATTTTTTTTTAAATCTATCAATGTATTTCTATCTATTGATGTATGTGTTTTGGGTAACAATTTACATTAATTTGCTCTTATACCTGTGAAGTAACCGTGTCATTAATTACACTAGTAGCATTGTAGTTACATGTTATAGCACAGTACTTCATGAATTGCATTGTAATTGCGTAGTGATGGGGTTGAGTTTATTTCACTTGTATAGTAACAGAAACCGCTCAACTCTACTACTATTACTATGCATTTAAATCTACACTGACATAAGAGCAAGTTCATGTAAGGTGTTACTGTGTTTTGAATATTAAATCAATCAGGTTCCCTTAGTCTGTTTTGTTAGGTCTTCTATTGTCTAATTCACATGAATATTTACTTTTGTGAGAAACAAAAATATGGATTATTCAGTATTTTATATTGGTGTGGCACTGAGTAGCTACAAATACAAGAAACATATTTAATTTGAATGACTGGTGAATTATGTGCAATCTATTCCTATACATTAACTATGCTGTAACAAGTAATTTTTTATTATAATGTTTTAAAAATGTGCCAACACATTGCTTTCTTTAACACCACTGACACCACATTTTACACGGCCTTTTACAAGGTCTGTACTCATATGCATTTTTGTGTAGTTTGTATAGGTAGATTACCCTAGAAACATCATTCAAACTTTAAGACCTGCTGAGTGCTTGCATACAACTTTTTGATAGTTTAAAGTCTTTTTTTTAAATGAAACTATTTTATTTCCCATCTTCATTCAATTCCATTGGATTTCTAAAGATCCCATTGTGACAATATCAACTTCCAGACTTCTAACATTCCATTCACTGCAACTTTTGACACAAATCAGCTGACCAGTTTCTCAACAAGTTAGACACGTTGGGCATTTGATATCTTCCTCTACTTCTCTGCTATTCAAATCTGGAATCAGAACAGAAGTATCTGCTGTTTGAGATGAGTGGAGAAAATTAGCTGGCTAACTTCAGCTAACAGCTCTCTCATGTCTCTTCATTAAGTCGTTGCTATGGATACTCACACTCTCAGGGAAAGTAAAGCAGAGGGTGAAAAGGGTGGATGAAGAATTGTGAACAACAAGAAAGCAGCTACTACTCCAGAGGTGGCCAAGGCAACAGCGTGTCGTCCTCCTCAGCACGGTGCTGTACATACCTCAACTGGCTAGTTGCCTGTCTGTAAAGAGAAGGGAGGGCTGTATGTTGATCCTGCTGTTCTGATTGGATAGAGTGAAGCTGTCTCCGTTCACTTGCTTCATATTTCACTTGATCACTTCTCATCGCATGTTTCGATCTGATCATTTAGACTGCTGCTGCCTCCTGTTAGCCTGTTGCTATGATACAGTACATCAACAGGAGAGGTTTGCTAGCGAACTATCAATGTGCTTAATATCTAACAAGCGAAGCGAGAGTAGGGAAAGATGAAACGCTGATGCACATTGACTTTTTATTTTTTGTATGTGAAACCTTTTCACACGCAACAACTGTAGTTTAGATATTTGAATTTGAATGAGCGTGTGTAGCCTATTCGGTTCAGTCAGAATGTGATTCGTATTATCCAGCAACTTTCTGAGTTGGAAAAGGAGTGTGTGTGTGTGTGTGCATATGTCTACACTTTGTGTAGCCATTAGCAATGATGGTAATGATAAACGTCTTCTGGTAGAGATAGAAAGGCTTTTCCCAAAACCTTCTCAATTAAATGTTAACTACAAAGTAGCCTATGCCTACCTGGCCGAATCATATGATTATTTGCATCAATCCAGTGGCCATTTGTTTAGCAAATTCTGCAATCATATGAGCACCACATAAACATCACTAACCAAACAGTCTCTTGCTGGTGCACAGTTGCATTAAAGGGTAATTTAAATCTAAATTGTTTTCTATTTTTCACAGACCTCAAAAGTGGTGCCCTGATGTGGTTCAAGCATTGTTGTGGACTTGGATCATCCATTTTTGTTGTTATGTGTAAAAAAAATAATTTAAAAAGGCGTGATTTCTGAGAGCGAAAACCTGAAAAATACAAAAGGGAGAAAATGGAATTTGGGAAACTAATTGGAATCCAATGTGATTTTAGGGGTTGTTCGCTTACAAAAATATCACACTTTAATCAACAGAAGCTGTGTTTCATTATAAAATGTATTTACAAAAATAACTTCACACACCTGCTATCATAGTAACATGAAATGAGCTAAAAAAGGACCTAAATGCAGTATCGTACACAAAGGTTTTACAGAGTCAAATTATTGGTCATTAACTGTGTAGAAGTCTTCACAGAAACTTGGCTCTCGATCCTCAATGGTTCTTCTAAAACACGGGTGCATTCATTAGTGCACTCCGTAGCGAAGCATTTTCAAATGTGAATACCAAACAAGCGTTTCTTCCCGTTTCGGCACATTTGTTTCCATTCTGTTCCTAGCAAATACACCCCAGATCACAGAGAGCCCCTTTAAACCAGACATGTCAGGGTCTTGTAGCTGGGGTTTCTTGTAAAACTTAACTTCCAAAACAATTTTACCACATTTTCCTTTCAAAAACCAATTTAGAAATGGATACACCACTCCCACGATGTTAAAAAGGCATTGCGAAATAAATAATTGGTATAAGAGTATTTGGTAACATTTTACTTAAAGCCGACAGATATAATGCATTGAAAGACTTGTCATGAACATATATGAACCCCTTATAATGTGTTGTAATCAACTCATAATGATCCTGACTATATAAGCCATTAGGTCCGTTGGAAATTTGCTCGGCCAACATAAAACAGTATAGGCCTTATTGTAAGGCATTATAAAGGCTCATACATGCTTATAATAAGTAATATAGCATTATACCTGTTGGCGAAAGTGTTAAGTAATATTTTATTTTATCATTCACATTAGCTCAACACCAGAGCGAACATATTCAAACAGTATGAACACACAAATGTGCAAAATGTTCATGTAAACCTTTGAAATGGTGTGAAATGTTCAGGTAAACCTTGAGTTGTTGAAACCACTGAGAAAAATAATGATCCTACTGACAAATGTACCCCCGGTTGTAATTTAAAAAAATGGTACACAGTCCTTACTATAAGAAATAAAATATTCAAAAAGAGTAAAAAGTCAGCCAACATTTCCCTACAGCTCCCGTCGTAAGCCAGTCAAGAGCTCATCCTTTTTGTTCCCTTTTGGCAGTCTCAGCATAGTAGTCCATAGTGGTTCTAGCCTGGTTAAACCAGACAGAATACTTCACTTACCGAGTGAAACAATAGTGAAATGTTGTGAAATCAGTTTGGATGGCAGGATGTAGTGATTCTGTATAGGGTCTTTGTTCCTGTTTCAGAGCACAGTCTGGTTAGTCCCTTGGTCTATGTTTGGAGGTTCAGGTGGTCTGTGTGAGGAACATCAGATTCATTCATTAATCCTCTGGTTAGTCTGTTAGTCTGTCCTTCTAGCTGGAGTGAGTCTCAATGACCCATGACCTCTCATCTCTGTCCCCTGACATCCGACTTCAATATGGGAGACTGGTGGAGGGTTCAAGGGGATATCATCAAAACCATCCTCCACCTTCCGGGTACCACAGCGGGGGAAATTGTCCATCTTCTCCTGCTAGCTGTCCTATCCTGTTCTCCACCCCCAGAAGCCAGGCTCTGACTCAAAGGTCACAGGTCAGACGCTGACACTGACGTGACTGGAGGAGTTGGCTGAGCGGCGTTTAATGCGGGAACGTCGCGGGCGGTGCGAGTCGGAGCCACAGTGGCAGAGTGGGCTCAGCAGCAGCCAGAGGTAGAGTACCACGCATGCCCAACACGATGACATTTTCACCCAGAACGTGGACCAGCTGCCGTGGGTGAACGTGGTCTCCAGCACCGCTGACTCATAGCTGGAGGGGGCGGAAGGAAAGGTGGGAGAGGCATTTTGATTAGCACGGCAATGGAGGTACAATGGCACAATATAGCTGCTGTGTACAACCAGGTAACGAATGAGGTGAGTCAACAAGAATCTTACCCACAATTAAGGGAACTAAAATGTGTTTTTTTTACACTGTACTGCGGTACATGTTTTTGTGGCAAACTATCACTACATGATGCTATAAGGTAGTGTTGCAACTTAAGTGCCCACAACTGTATTTTAATGACTGTATGAAGTTTGGTTCTGCGTCGACATGGCAATTTCCCCCAAAAGAAGAGAGACGCTCCGCTTTGAACGGCTGAGCTGTTGATGCGCTCCGCCGAGTCAGTGCACATTTTTGTTGCTAGGTGGCCCCAACCAAATGTTCTGTTTCCCTTTCTAGCTGGAGACTAGCTAGCTATATCACAAATCTCAGTTAAAACCCCCAACGATGTAATGAACATTCACCAGCAATGATTCAACATCAGCAGCAAGTGAACTAGTTAGATGCAGTCCTCTAGCTACCTAGTTAGCAATGATAGCTAATGTTAGCATACATCGCTAACTAGCGATGCCAAAAATGTTTAACTCATCCCAGCTACTAGTTAGTTGTAGACATTTACTGACAAACTGATGTTGTTACCCTCAGGTGTTTGGGATGCGGTGTGAAACGCTTCAATTTGGAAAAGCAGTGTGACAAATGCGAGCACAATATAGAGGAAAAATGCGCTTACGCGTTGAAGGCTATCATGACTGTTTATGATATCTGTTATATTATGACAGGGTTATATTATGACATGGTTATGTAGCCCTTATGATTGAGCCATCAAGTGTCTTCATTTTCATGTAACGTCAACATTGAGACAACGTTGTGTTGTGGTTGTGTGTTTGCTGGGGTGTCCAATGCCCAGTGAGTGAGATATTGACCTGAACCAGTTGGTTAGGGTCATCATGACGTAGAGCGAGGCCAGGAAGAAGACGAAGTGGAAGAAAAAGTAGCTGTAAGCCACTCTCTGGTTCTCGTTGTGAATCACCTTCTGGCAGCCCTTGATATCTTCGTCAATCACAAACTCCACCTCTGGAAACACCACAGACCGAACATATAAAGTCAATCACCTGAGGGTGATAAAGAATCGTGCTGCTCTCGACAATACCATAGCAGCATATAGAAAACATGCAATTTATCTTTCACAGTCATTTTATTTTCCCAGAAGGTGTAAGAATAGTGCTAAATCATATTGATTTTATTTGAATGTCATAACACCAGACTCAGTATAGGCTAGCCGCTAGTCTGTACATAAATTATTTAGACATATTTTCTATTCTGCAGCCTTAATACTGGCATCTTTATAATATGGAGAAGAATCCGTATTAAGATAACTACGTAACTATATATTTTATGGGTACCTACATAAGGACATAAGGACTTCATTACATAAACATTCATAAGCACTACATTAACATTCATAAGCACTACATTAACATTCATGCTTATGTCAACAACCGCAACTTTAAAGGAAGTTTTTCGCCAACATAAATGTACTGCTTATTTTTGTTTTATGTATGTTTCATGAATGTGTTACGAAGTCTTTATTCAGGTACCCTTCAAATAAAATGTTGCTGAGAATGTATTGACATGTAGGCTACCAACCTTCCTCTTTGTCAGGGCAGCAGAAGCAGCATGTGGCTTTCTAGGAAAACGGAGAGAGAGAGAGAGATTCCAGGAGTTGTATCAAACTGCTAGAGGTAAGCAGAGCTCAGGATACCCATACATTCTCCACACGTATGGAGCGTGGAAACATGCCGCTCACACATCACAAATTAATACCAAGATCAGTGAAGGCTGCTGAGGGGGGACAGCTCATAATAATGTCCGGAACGGAGCGAATGGAATGGCATCGTATTTGATACCATTCCATCTATTCCACTCCAACTATTACTACGAGCCCATCCTCCCCAATTAAAGTGCCACGAACCCACTGAGAACATGATGTATGCAGAGCCACAGGAACACAGAGTTGATCCTCCATTATCCATGTTGGCAGTGAATGATCCTTGATAGTAATATTTTTATATGAATTCGTACTTTACCTGGAACTCATAGCGGTAAACTTTGATCATCCAGAAAGGGCCAAAAACCTCTGCCAGGTAGGATGCTTCGTTACTGAAAATATAGCATTGTTTGGATAAGCAACTGAGGTAAACTAATATTAGGACAAGCAATGTATTTTTTTCAAAAAGAAACAAAAAATAAGCTCAAAATTGCACTCCATTTGTTACATAGAAAGTTAGTAAGTAATTAGCCTAAATAAGTCAATAAGTAAAGTACTTGGGTCTCTATTCAGTCTGTATCGATGAAGTGTTACAGATTGCGCAATATAAATGTAAAGGTATTTTCTGATTGAGCCAACACATGCAGTGTTTACCGTGAATGCAGTCTCCACTAACGCAGGACAATTGTCTTTAAATTTCAATCACGCTGTAACACTGATCTTCAGCGATTCGGATTGAATAGAGCTCTTATTGTTCGATCACTGTGTAGAGAGACTGTACATATGATTCAATGGGAAAACGTTTTGACATTCATTACACACTCCTCCAGTGACGTGCCACTCACCAGGCGAAGAGCACACAGCAGTACATGATGGCAGCTCCTATAATGGCCACCGCGTTGGTCTCCTTCTGGATGCCATCCTGACCCACACTGGGGTAACATACTGTCATATTCACCCCCTGGTACACCACTGGGAAAACAGAGAGGGAGCAGAGCAAAGAAAGTTTCATCCTCTGTTTCCAGCTTTTCTTTAGTAACAGTGAACTGTGTGGTTTTACTGAGGGAATAAAGAAAAGTGTGTTTCTCCCTGTCTGTATGACCCTATAGTAGTGTGTGGTTCTCCCTGTCTGTATGACCCTATAATAGTGTGTGGTTCTCCCTGTCTGTATGCCCCTATAATAGTGTGTGGTTCTCCCTGTCTGTATGACCCTATAGTAGTGTCTGGTTCTCCCTGTCTGTTTGACCCTATAGTAGTGTGTGGTTCTCCCTGTCTGTATGACCCTATAATAGTGTGTGGTTCTCCCTGTCTGTATGACCCTATAGTAGTGTGTGGTTCTCCCTGTCTGTATGACCCTATAGTAGTGTGTGGTTCTCCCTGTCTGTATGACCCTATAGTAGTGTGTGGTTCTCCCTGTCTGTATGCCCCTATATTAGTGTGTGGTTCTCCCTGTCTGTATGCCCCTATAATAGTGTGTGGTTCTCCCTGTCTGTATGACCCTATAATAGTGTGTGGTTCTCCCTGTCTGTATGACCCTATAGTAGTGTGTGGTTCTCCCTGTCTGTATGACCCTATAGTAGTGTGTGGTTCTCCCTGTCTGTATGACCCTATAGTAGTGTGTGGTTCTCCCTGTCTGTATGCCCCTATATTAGTGTGTGGTTCTCCCTGTCTGTATGCCCCTATAATAGTGTGTGGTTCTCCCTGTCTGTATGACCCTATAGTAGTGTCTGCTTCTCCCTGTCTGTTTGACCCTATATTAGTGTGTGGTTCTCTATCAGCGGACGCTCCTCAGAGGAGGAAGGGGAGGACCATCCTCCTCGGTGAAATTTAATTAAAATGAAACACTAAAAAAGATAGCTTTTGTCTTCTGTGTATATTGACCTCATACAAAACCTAGGAGGCACGTAGGCCTCACCCCCTTCAATAGACCTGCATGGTAATTTTGACCACTCCCAGAGGACGACCTCCAACCAATCAACAATCATAGGATTAGGATCAGATGAAACGAGTGTTGTATTGGGCTTGTGCCACAAAGCATTAGGGTGGGAATCTATGTGTTGAGGAGCTTGGTGACATTATTGGAGATTGAAAAGTCATATTTTTCAATTCAAATTTGTTTCTTCAAATTACAGGACACGGAGGAGGTAGATTGTTTTCTTGGTTTTAGAACATCATTTTTGTGTCCAGTTAGTGCAATTTATTTCAATTTTGTTAACTTTTTGATAAAGAACCCCTTTTAATTCGCTGTGGTACACGGAAAAGGTGCTAATTAAAACTGAGGGTCGACCTCTGCCTGAGATCAGTTTCACGAAGAAGGGTGAAAAGGTGAGGGTGTTCAATACCGATTGGTATCAAAAGTAGAGGTCGACCGATTAATCGGAATGGCCGATTAATTAGGGCCGATTTCAAGTTTTCATAACAATCGGAGATCAGTAATCTTGGAAGCCGATTTATTAATAAAAAAATAAATAAAAAATACACCTTTATTTAATCTTTATTTAACTAGGCAAGTCAGTTAAGAACACATTCTTATTTTCAATGACGGCCTAGAAACGGTGGGTTAACTGCCTTGTTCAGGGGCAGAACAACAGATTTTCACCTTGTCAGCTCAGGGATTCAATCTTGCAACCTTACGGTTAACTAGTCCAACGCTCTAACCACCTGACTCACGAGGAGCCCGCCTGTTACGCGAATGCAGTAAGAAGCCAAGGTAAGTTGCTAGCTAGCATTAAACTTAATCAATCATAATCACTAGTTATAACTACACATGGTTGATGGTATTACTAGTTTATTTAGCGTGTCCTGCGTTGCATATAATCGATGCAGTGCGCATTCGCTAAAAAGGACTGTCTTTGCTCCCATGTGTACCTAACCATAAACACCAATGCCATTCTTAAAATCAATACACAGAAGTATATATTTTTAAACCTGCATATTTAGCTAAAATAAATCCAGGTTAGCAGTCAATATTAACCAGGTGAAATTGTGTCACTTCTCTTGCGTTCATTGCACGCAGAGTCAGGGTATATGCAACAGTTTGGGCCGCCTGGCTCATTGCGAACTAATTTGGCAGAATTTTACGTAATTATGACATAACATTGAAGGTTGTGCAATGTAACAGGAATATTTAGACTGATGGATGCCACCCGTTAGATAAAATACGGAACGGTTCCATATTTCACTGAAAGAATAAACTTCTTGCTTTCGAGATGATAGTTTCCGGATTCTACCATATTAATGACCTAAGGCTCACATTTCTGTGTGTTATTTGGTTATAATTAAGTCTATGATTTGATAGAGAAGTCTGACTGAGCGATGGTAGGCACCAGCAGGCTCATAAGCATTCATTCAAACAGCACTTTCGTGCGTTTTGCCAGCAGCTCTGCTGTTTATGACTTCAAGCCTATGAACTCCCGAGATTAGGCTGGTGTAACGATGTGATGTGAAATGGCTAGCTAGTTAGCTGGGTGCGCACTAATAGCGTTTCAAACGTCACTTGCTCTGAGACTTGGAGCAGTTGTTCCCCTTGCTCTGCATGGGTAACGCTGCTTCGAGGGTGGCTGTTGTCGTTGTGTTCCTGGTTCGAGCCCAGGTAGGAGCGAGGACAGGGATGGAAGCTATACTGTTACACTGGCAATACTAAAGTGCCTATAAGAACATCCAATAGTCAAAGGTATATGAAATACAAATGGTATAGAGAGAAATAGTCCTATAATTCCTATAATAACTAAAACCTAAAACTTCTTACCTGGGAATATTGAAGACTCAAGTTAAAAGGAACCACCAGCTTTCATATGTTCTCATGTTCTGAGCAAGGAACTTATTAAACGTTCGCTTTCTTACATGGCACATATTGCACTTTTACTTCTCCAACACTTTCTTTTTGTCACGCCCTGACCATAGTTTACTTTGTATTTTCTATGTTTTGATTGGTCAGGGTGTGATCTGAGTGGGCATTCTATGTTACATGTCTAGTTTGTCTAGTTCTATGTTCGGCCTGATATGGTTCTCAATCAGAGGCAGGTGTTCGTCATTGTCTCTGATTGGGAACCATATTTAGGTAGCCTGGGTTTCACTGTGTGTTTGTGGGTGATTGTTCCTGTCTATGTATTTTCATCAGATAGGCTGTTTAGGTTTTCGTTACGTACATCACGTTCTTTATTTTGTAGTGTTTGTATTGATTCGTGTTTTACGTTTGTTCATTAAAACATGGATCGTAAACCACACGCTGCATTTTGGTCCGACTCTCCTTCGTATGAAGACGAAACTCATTACAGAATCACCCACCACCAACGGACCAAGCAGCGTGTCAACAGGCAGCAACAGCAGCGTAAAGAGGAATGGACATGGGAGGACGTTTTAGATGGCAAGAGCTGTTACACTTGGGAGGAGATACTGGCTGGAAGAGATCACCTCCCATGGGAACAGGTGGAGGCACTTAGGAGAGCAGAGGCAGCCGGAGAGAGGAGCCGGCGATATGAGGGAACACGGCTGGCAAGGAAGCCCGAGAGGCAGCCCCAAAAATTTCTTGGGGGGGGGCTAACAGGGAGTATGGCTACGCCAGGTAGGAGACCTGGGCAGACTCCCTGTGCTTACCGGGGGGCTAGAGAGACCGGACAGGCACCGTGTTATGCAGTGGTGCGCACGGTGTCTCCAGTGCGGGTGCATAGCCCGGTGCGGTATATTCCAGCTCCGCGTGTCGGCCGGGCTAGATTGAGCGTCGAGCCTAATGCCATGAAGCCGGCTCTACGCAGCTGGTCCCCAGTGCGTCTCCTTGGGCCGGCTTACATGGCACCAGCCTTGCGCTCGGTGTCTCCGGTTCGCCTGCATAGCCCAGTGCGGGCTATTCCACCTCGCCGCACTGGCAGGGCGACCGTGAGCATTCAACCAGGTAAGGTTGGGCAGGCTCGGTGCTCAAGACCTCCAGTGCGCCTGCACGGTCCGGTTTTTCCAGTACCACCTCCACACCCCAGCCCTCCGGTAGCAGCTCCCCGCACCAGGCTTCCTGTGCGTGTCCTCGGCCCAGTACCACCAGTGCCAGCACCACGCATCAGGCCTACAGTGCGCCTCGCCTGTCCAGCGCTGTCGGGGCCCTCCTCCTCTCCAGCGCTGTCGGAGTCTCCCGCCTGTTTAGCGCTGTTAGAGCCTTCCTTCTCTACAGCGCTGCCGGAGTCTCCCGCCTGTTCAGAACTGCCAGTTTGCAAAGAGCTGCCAGTTTGCAAAGAGCTGCCAGTTAGCATAGAGCTGCCAGTTAGCATAGAGCTGCCAGTTAGCATAGAGCTGCCAGTTAGCATAGAGCTGCCAGTTAGCATAGAGCTGCCAGTCTGCAAGGAGCTGCCAGTCTGCAAGGAGCTGCCAGTCTGCATAGAGCTGCCAGTCTGCAAGGAGCTGCCAGTCTGCAAGGAGCCGCCAGAGCTGCCTGTCTGCAGGATGCCGCCAAAGCTGCCAGTCTGCAAGGAGCCGCCAGAGCTGCCAGTCTGCAAGGAGCCGCCAGAGCTGCCAGTCTGCAAGGAGCCGCCAGAGCTGCCAGTCTGCAAGGAGCCGCCAGAGCTGCCAGTCTGCAAGGAGCCGCCAGAGCTGCCAGTCTGCAAGGAGCCGCCAGAGCTGCCAGTCTGCAAGGAGCCGCCAGAGCCGCCAGTCAGTATGGAGCAGCCAGGGCCGCCAGTCAGCATGGAGCAGCCAGGGCCGCCAGTCAGCATGGAGCAGCCAGTCAGCATGGAGCAGCCAGAGCAACCAGTCAGCATGGAGCAGCCAGAGCTGCCAGTCAGCATGGAGCAGCCAGTCAGCATGGAGCAGCCAGAGCTGCCAGTCAGCATGGAGCAGCCAGTCAGCATGGAGCAGCCAGAGCTGCCAGTCATCATGGAGCAGCCAGTCAGCATGGGGCAGCCAGAGCTGCCAGTCGTCCAGACTCTTCCAGATCTGCCAGTCGTCCAGACTCTTCCAGATCTGCCAGTCGTCCAGACTCTTCCAGATCTGCCAGTCGTCCAGACTCTTCCAGATCTGCCAGTCGTCCAGACTCTTCCAGATCTGCCAGTCGACCAGACTCTTCCAGATCTGCCAGTCGACCAGACTCTTCCAGATCTGCCAGTCGACCAGACTCTTCCAGATCTGCCAGTCGACCAGACTCTTCCAGATCTGCCAGTCGTCCAGACTCTTCCAGATCTGCCAGTCGTCCTGACTCTCCCAGATCTGTCAGTCGTCCAGATTCTCCCAGATCTGCCAGTCGACCAGATTCTCCCAGATCCGCCAGTCGACCAGATTCTCCCAGATCCGCCAGTCGACCAGATTCTCCCAGATCCGCCAGTCGACCAGATTCTCCCAGATCCGCCAGTCGACCAGATTCTTCCAGATCTGCTAGTCGACCAGGATCTGCTGAAACCGCCAGCCAGCCAGGTTCTGGTAGTTTCTACTACCTGCCTGGGCTTCTTCTCAGTGCTGAGCTTCTTCTCAGTGCTGAGCTTCCTCTCAGTGCTGAGCTACCCATCTGTCCCGAGTTACCTCTGTCCCGAGCTGTCCCTCTGTCCCATGTTATCATTGTGGTGGGTAACCTATTTAGGGACGTTTAGGAGGGGGATTAAAACTGTCATGGAGTGGGGTCCACGTCCTGTATTTAAGCCACCTGTATTTCTGGCCTTGCCTGCTTTTTGTAAAGTCTGAGCCTTGGTGGGTACCTGAATCATTAAGCATGGAGCAGCCAGTGGGTATTGATCATTAAGCTGAACGGCAAAATAAAAAGCACATCAGATTCAAGCTTCTGGGAAAAAGTCGAGAAACGAGAAACGGGGACACACTACTTTTTTTCGCCATGGCTTTTAGAGGACACGACGAGAGGGAAAGTTCCGCTAACAAGTGCAACTACAGCGGTAAGTGGAAACCCTACTTGCAGTTACGATGCTTGCTGAACTTATGGAACGTTCTACTTTTTTTCTGGGATGTTCTGAATGATTTTTTTTTTTTTTTTGAATTTTTACCCCTTTTTCTCCCCAATTTCGTAGTATCCAATTGTTGTAGTAGCTACTATCTTGTCTCATCGCTACAACTCCCGTACGGGCTCGGGAGAGATGAAGGTTGAAAGTCATGCGTCCTCCGATACACAACCAACCAAGCCGCTGCTTCTTTAACACAGCGCACATCCAACCCGGAAGCCAGCCGCACCAATGCGCCGGAGGAAACACCGTGCACCTGGCCACCTTGGCTAGCGTACACTGCGCCCAGCCCGCCACAGGAGTCGCTGGTGCGCGATGAGACAAGGACACCCCTACCGACCAAGCCCTCCCTAACCCGGGCGACGCTAGGCCAATTGTGTGTCGCCCCACGGACCTCCCGGTCGCGGCCGGTTACGACAGAGCCTGGGCGCGAACCCAGGACTCTGATGGCACAGCTGGCGCTGCAGTACAGCGCCCTTAACCACTGCGCCACCCGGGAGGCCCCATGTTCTGAATGATTTGATAGCTTCCATCGTGTCATCCATTAAAAGTTAGATGAAAGAGAGTTTGACACAGAACATTTTCGCACATGCTCAAGTAGGTTTTCCACTTTGCTCCGGTATTTATTTAGCAAAGATAACACATAATCACTCCAGACAGACACAAGCAAAAACTCATGACATAAATGTTGCAGCAGCCTAGGCTACACCTAAACATTAGAGATCTGACATGCTGTATGGGATGAAAACGAGACAATGTTGCAGTCTGATTAACTGTAGGCTACTAATAATAGGTGCTGCATACAGCCTATGCACCCTGCTCATCTGGTTTAGGTAAATAATTGGTAATGTTATGTATTCATAGTCCATTTGTGTGTCAGGAGAAAATGTGAATGTGATCAAATTTGGTTTATATTCAAAATTGGGCTGACTAGGCTGCCTATACGTTTTCAATCCAAAATTATTAACTGGAATGAATCAATCAACATAATAGTGATGACAGACGTGAGTCATAACGCAAACATGCGTAACGCAAGCTCAGCCCTGTGAGTTCTGTCTATCAGTTGTCTGGGTAGAGGAAATCCCCCTCCTAATCTAGTATAAATATAATTCATATGAACAAGTATAAGGTTGCTGCAGTTTGACATTTAAAAAAAAACATGTGACCTGATTAGAAAAAACTGGTGTCACGACTTCCGCTGAAGTTGGTCCCTTTCCTTGTTCGGGCGGCGTTCGGCGGTCGAAGTCACCGACCTTCTAGCCATCGCTGATCCACTTTTAACTTTCTATTGGTTTTGTCTTTTCTTCCATCACACCTGGTTCCAATTCCATCAATTACATGTTGTGTATTTAACCCTCTGTTCCCCCTTGTTGGTAATTGTTTCTTGTAGTGCTTTTGCACGGTATGCTGGTATTTACCGGATTTTGTTTGACCCATTTATTGTGTTCTGCTGACGGTGGTTTATGGATATTAAACGACACCGTTGTAAATCAGTTTTCGTTCTCCTGCGCCTGACTTCTCTGCCGCCAGTACACACCTCACTACAACTGGTCCCATCATAGCCCTTATAAAAACCATTTTACAGCTGAATAATCACTGTCATAACTTTATAGGATCCAGAGTTTTCCTGGTTAGGTTAAAAGATAAAGAAAAACTCTGGGTCCCAGGGGATAAATTGAATGTTTCCTTTCCAAGCACTGTGAGTACCCCTATCAATGTTCTGTCATTACTGTATGTAGAGTCAATCACACATACACACAAACACATTATTACACATCAGTGATTTTACTGCTTGCTTGGACTAACTCCTTCTTAGCTCTGTTGTCTAACTGCATTGTGTTGTTATTGTTTTTTGTCTTTCTAGTCAAATCCTGTCCTGAAGTCAAGCCTCTGAACACCTCAACTCATGCCTCATATCCTCATTCAATCACTGCTGTGATCCCTTTCCAACACTGTGTAAGTAGCCCTCTCATTTCCATTCTCCATAATATTGTACTATAAATGTCTTTATTAAATGCTTTAGGTTAACATAATTACTATTTGACCATTTTTGAAACACACTTTGACGTCTCTGCGTTCCGCACCTAAACCATGGGTCTCCCATCCTCTTCCATTTTTCAAGTCACCAGCCTCCACTGTTCTCTATAATCGCCTGGGGCTGTACTCACCTCAGAGTATGAGTGCTGATCTAGGATCAGGTCCCCCCTGTCCATATCTTTTTCATTATGATCTAAAATACAAAACTGATCGTAGATCAGCACTCCTTCTCTAAGATGATAAATGAATACGGGCTCTGATTCAGAATGTCAGATTACGGAGGCCCAGTGTTGTATAGTTGTTTTGATATTTCTGAGGATCCCCATTAGCTGAGGCAACAGCTAATCTTCCTGGGGTCCAAACAGGATTAAAACAATTACATCACAACCAAACCTAACAGCCTACACCCTTAACAACACAATACATCATTCAATATATTATTACTCTAATATTACAGATTTATAACATGTACAATACTACAATACAATAATAGCCAAGGCAGGACAAGAAAACATCCCTGGAGGTAAGTAAGTGCAATAATAACAATATACTTGACCGGACATTGTTTTCTTTGCCTCATGTCTATCCCTGGGACAATTGGAACAATAAAGGTAGAGGGGCCGCTGAGTCTCTGGCTGTGCGTAAGACTAAACAGACTGTCAAACATTGGTTCTTTGTGTGAGATGCAAACTAACACTATTACTGTGTTATGATAGGCATATCTGTGTGTGTGTCTGTGTGTGTGTGTGTTTGTCTCTCTGTGTGTGTGGTGTGTGTCTCTCGCTCTGTGTCTCTCTCTCTCTCTCGGTCTCTCTCTGTTTCTGTGTCTCCCTCCCCCAGGTGGCCATAGCTGTGGATTCCAGAGTGTTGTGACCAAGAGAACAGATGCCTTGGGTTCAGTGAAAACAATTACAGGGTTGCTTACTGTACACACACACACCAGGCCGAGCCCACTGCAGGGGAGAGGGGACCTGTCCTGCTCCCAGTGTTGTGTGTTTTCAGTCCCACTCCAGACTAATTCCTCCACATAGAAACACAGGGATGTGTGTCTGTGTGCCTGTGTGCTTGATGAGGTCACCCAGCAGACTGAGCCAGAGGGAAACTGAACAGGCAAACATGACTGAACAGGACAGGAGGGAGGACCACTCGCTTGCGTCCCAAATGACACCCTATTCCCTTTATAGTGCACTACTTCTGAACAGGGCCCACACATATACATGCATGTGTACACACACACACACACACTCTCCAGTGAAAATGACTATTTAAAACACTATCCTTACTGGGGATGTTTAGTGTGAGTGTATGTGTTGAACAGATGTTTTTATACACGGTGCTGATTTCCTCAACAAGTTGCAGCATTGCCCTGTACTGCCCCGGGACAGCACGTACCCTTGCCTCCACGCAAAACAACTAGCTGGTACAAAGAATGTACAAATCAGAATGGGTGGAACAGACATTCCTTTTCAAAACAATGTTATGTACATGTCAACTCAAAGCAATATCACGTTGCAATGTCACAACAAATCACCGTTATATGATAGAAGCATGGCTTGTGAGAAGGAGAGATGGAGAAAGATACATAGTTAAATAGAGAGAAAGGAAGAGAGAATGTTTAAAAAGAGAAAGATGAGAGGAAATAGCTGGATGTCTGAAGGGACTCATAAATCCAGAGAGAGAGGAATGAGAAAGATGACTGTTGGACTCCCTGGGGGTTGTGTTTGGAGACTCAGTCGGGGGCTGGAGGAGGTTGTGAAAGACCAGGGGGAATTAGCAGAGGCAGGTGGAAGCATAGGAGTCAGAAACAATATTTTCAAAATGTACCGTACGGCATCATGAAGCAATCTGAATTGGAATGAAAGTTTGAGGGGCCAGGCTGTTTGGAGTAGTAGGTGGCTGGGGGAGGATGGGGAAGGTTGCAAGAGATAAGGGGCAATTGGGGGAGGCAGTTTGGAATGGCAGTGAGCTGGTGGAGAGGTCAGGTAGGTAGAGTACAGTTACTGTGCTGCTCCATTACTCATCTGACGTAACGCACTGACATCCAAATCCATCCACCCGTTCACATGGAGTTATTGAACTAAGCGTGTGTAAGTAAGAGGGGAGCTTGACTGATGACGGTATCGGTGGGAGCCACAGGTCGGTTCCATCTGAATCTCATACCTTATGAATCACAGCTTGAGACTAGATTGGATACAGATTCAGAAACACTGGGTTGGTGTATTGGATGCATCACGAGAAAATGTACACGGCTTCAGAGGGGTCACAGTGCCCCTCTCACTGTGGGGAACCTCTGGCCTGGTGAAGCTGACAGGAGCTCTACGACTAAAAAAATAGACCCCCTACTTTATCATCCCAGTAATTCTTCTTTCTCTTATCTGAGCAAACCAGAAACCTTTCAATATACAGTATACATTCAAACAATACTTTAGAAGCATTTAAATATAATAAATTGGAAGGTTGTGCAGGACCATGGTAGATGAAGGAACCTATCTATCTTTTCAGACTGTTAGAGTATTTATCTGGTCAGTAAAGCAGGGTATTATGTCTGCTGTTTGTAACACTTTGTTATATGTGAAAATGTGATTGTATTATAAATTGTGGACGAAAAGAGATCCTAATCAAATCTCTCACCCTGTCTCCTGGTATTTTGTGTTGAAACTCCTTTACTTTATCACCACAGTAATGGCAGGTTGATCAAGTATTTGACATGGTGAACTTTACCCAGTTACAGTATGCACAATTAACATAACCATTAAAACACAATCAAAAATGATATTTGATTGATAGGTTGATTGATTATTTTATCCCATTTGACGTTTTGAAATGTTACCTGATCATGTCAGAGTAACTGTTCAGCAAAACCTTTTAAATGCTTTCAGAATAACGTTGGACTATTTCATACTGTAGCCACTAGTTTCCATTGAAAAAATGACTGACTGACTGAGACAGACAGATACAGACAGACGGACAGGGACTACTTGTTCACCAAGACAAGGCGTGTAAGAGTGTGTAATGATACTGTCAGGCAGCATTACTGTGTTATGTTGTCATTAGATCCATCAGGAATGCCAAAAAGCCTCTTCACCTCCCTACAGCATACTGTCTCCACTAAGAACAACATGTAGCAGCACATAGTGTGTGTGATGTACAGAGACCTTGTCTTGGAGTGAATGTGTGCTTGGGCATTGCTGTGATTCAATGTGATTGAGTTGTTTGTGGTGCAGTAGAGGTGACTGAAGTGCACATTATGTCAGAAGTGACTCAGGTGAGTGTGTGTGGTGAGGGGTCGGACAGGATATGATGTGCGCCTGTGTGTGTGTGCCTGCTCACACACGTGCATCCATGCAAGTACAGTTGAAGTCGGAAGTTTACATACACTTAGGTTGGAGTCATTAAAACTCGTTTTTCAACCACTCCACACATTTCTTGTTAACAAACTAGTTTTGGCAAGTCGGTTAGGACATCTACTTTGGCATGACACAAGTCATTTTTCCAACAATTGTTTAAAGACAGATTATTTAACTTATAATTCACTGTATTACAATTCTAGTGAGTCCGAAGTTTTCATACACAAAGTTGACTGTGCTTGGAACATTCCAGAAAATTATGGCTTTAGAAGCTTCTGATAGGCTAATTTACATAAATTGAGTCAATTGGAGGTGTACCTGTGGATGTATTTCAAGGCCTACCTTCAAACTCAGTGCCTCTTTGCTTGACATCATGGGAAAATCAAAAGAAATCAGGCAAAACCTCCCCCATTCTTTTTTTAGACCTCCACAAGCCTGGTTCTTCCTTGGGAGCAATTTACAAACGCCTGAAGGTACCATGTTCATCTGTACAAATAATAGTACGCAAGTATAAACACCATGGGATCACGGAGCCGTCATACCGCTCAGGAAGGAGACGCGTTCTGTCTCCTAGAGATTAATGTATTTTGGTGCAAAAAGTACAAATATATCCCACAACAACAGCAAAGGACCTTGTGAAGATGCTGGAGGAAACTGCTCCAAAACCCCCATAAAAAAGCCAGACCATGGTTTGCAACTGCACATGGGGACAAAGATTGTACTTTTTGGAGAAATGTCCTCTGGCCTACTGAAACAAAAATAGAACTGTTTGGCCATAATTACCATCGTTATGTTTGGAGGAAAAAGAGGGAGGCTTGCAAGCTGAAGAACACCATCCCAACCTTGAAGCACGGGGGTGGCAGCATCATGTTGCGTGGTGCTTTGCTGCAGGATGGACTGGTGCATTTCACAAAATAGATGGCATCATGAGGCAGGAAAATTATGTGGATATATTGAAGCAACATCTCAAGACATCAGTCAGGAAGTTAAAGCTTGGTCGCAAATGGGTCTTCCAAATGGACAATGACCCCAAGCATACTTCCAAAGTTGTGGCAAAATGGCTTAAGGACCACAAAGTCAAAGTATTGGAGTGGCCATCACAAAGCCCTGACCTGAATCCCATCGAAAATTTGTGGGCAGAACTGAAAAAGCTTGTGCAAGCAAGGAGGCCTACAACCTGACTCAGTTACACCAGCTCTGTCAGCAGGAATGGGCCAGAATTCACCCAACTTATTGTGGAAAGCTTGTGGAAGGCTACCCGAAACATTTGACTCAAGTTAAGCAATTTAAAGGCAATGCTACCAAATACTAATTGAGTGTATGTAAACTTCTGACCCACTGGGAATGTGATGAAAGAAATAAAAGCTGAAATAAATAATTCTCTACTATTATTCACATTTACATTATTTCACATTCTAAAAATAAAGTGGTGATCCTAACTGACCTAAGACAGGGAAATCTTACTTGGATTAAATGTCAGGAATTGTGGAAAAACTGAGTTTAAATGTATTTGGTTAAGGTGTATGTAAACTTCTGACTTCAACTGTATGTATGTGTGTGTGTTCCAGTGTTTCCAATGCCCCATTTCCCATAGGGAAGAGGCTAGTGTACCCTACTTTTCTCTGGGGGCCGGCTGGACAGGGCAGACAAGGTGAGATACATGACGTAGCAGCTGATGATGGAAGCCTGCAGGAGCCCTGAACGAGGCTGTTCTGTAGACAGAGAGCGAGAGGAGAGCTTGAGAACTAAGAACACACACACACAAATGGACAAACACACACACAAAGTGGGAGGCCAGGTCGAGAAATCGGCATGACATTCAATACATGGTAAAAACATCCTGGTAAAACCCTGGCATGTATAGACAGAGGTCCCCTAACACAGTTATGTCTGAACAATGATGGAGAGATGACAGGTTAGATTATATGGCATCATCCACACATGGATGTTGGCTCAGCCTGAGATGGAGTAAGTGTTCCCTGCTAAGTACCTGGAGGACAGACACACTGCCTGTTTCACATTGGTGGTGTTCTTCCAGGCTGCAGTCAGCTTTAAGCGCTTACTGGATGACACCATGGGTCTGTGTCTGTACTAACCCTTTACGGGGCTAAAAGACATCCTGATGAAATAATACCATGCGTGTGTTCACGTGCGTGTGTGTGCCCATTCGAGAGAAAGGGAGTGTGTGTGTATGTGTATGCCATGTGCATTAGTGTGTCCACATCTTTGTGTGTGTTTGTACACGCATATATGTGTGTGAGAGAGAGCCAGAATGTGTGTGTGCGTGCGACTGCTCACTCTGCTGTACACAGGGCGTGACGGCGATGAAGGACATGATGCCACACAGGGTCAGGTTGGTCCACAGCAGGACCTTGTTGGACTGGCAGGCGGTGGGGTGGGTGTAGTACTTATACATGAAGGTGAAGGCCATGGTGGCGATGCTGTAGAAGAACAGGGTGGCACACATCACCGCCAGGTACCAGCGCTTGTCCTCTGCCGCTCCTGTTAACCTGAGAGGAGAATCCAGAAATACACACATCACCATCAACCTGAGAGGAGAATCCAGAAATACACACATCACCATCAACCAGAGAGGAGAATCTAGATATACACACATCACCATCAACCAGAGAGGAGAATCCAGAAATACACACATCACCATCAACCAGAGAGGAGAATCTAGATATACACACATCACCATCAACCTGAGAGGAGAATCCAGAAATACACACATCACCATCAACCTGAGAGGAGAATCCAGAAATACACACATCACCATCAACCAGAGAGGAGAATCTAGATATACACACATCACCATCAACCTGAGAGGAGAATCCAGAAATACACACATCACCATCAACCTGAGAGGAGAATCCAGAAATACACACATCACCATCAACCTGAGAGGAGAATCCAGAAATACACACATTGATATGTAACTGAGTAACCTAGGGTGGTCTAGCGGTCTAAGCCGCTGCCTCCGGAACACAAATACCGCCCCAGATTTCAACGCACTAGCCAAAGCAGTGTTCTAGCCAATTGCTCAATAAAAACCATGGTCTTGGTTAAGCAAGGGTCATAGTTACGCAGGGTGACTTGAGTGCCCAATGCTTGCTCTGGTGCAGCCAACATACTATAAAACCTAATAACATCATATTAATTGTAGAGTCGTGCAGTTGACTGATGAAAGGTTTATGACACTTAAATACATAAACACATACCCACCAGCAACCATCACTACCATAATAAAGTGCTCATTCAATTGGCTCATGACAGATTGATGGATAATAAATGGATATTAAAATTGTTGTTTAAAATAACATTACGTTGGTAAATGGAAATAACATCTGGATGCCCATTGCCTAATGGGAAATTCGACAGATCCTCTCTCCTCTCTTCCCCATCCTCTCCTCTCCTCTATTCCCTCTCCTCTGTTCCCTCTCCTCTCTTCTCTCCTATATTCCCTCTCCTCTGTTCCCTCTCCTCTCTCCTCTCCTCTATTCCCTCTCTCCTCTCCTCTGTTCCCTCTCCTCTCTCCTCTCCTCTATTCCCTCTCCTCTATTCCCTCTCCTCTCTTCTACTCTCCTCTCCTCTACTCTCCTCTCCTCTATTCCATCTCCTCTGTTCCCTCTCTTCTCCTCTTCTTTCCTCTATTCCCTCTCCTCTATTCCCTCTCCTCTCTCCTATATTCCCTCTCCTCTCCTCTATTCCCTCTCCTCTATTCCCTCTCCTCTGTTCCCTCTCCTCTGTTCCCTCTCTCCTCTCCTCAATTCCCTCTCCTCTCTCCTCTCCTCTATTCCCTCTCCTCTGTTCCCTCTCGCCTCTCCTCTATTCCCTCTCCTCTGTTCCCTCTCCTCTCTCCTCTCCTCTATTCCCTCTCCTCTCCTCTATTCCCTCTCCTCTCTCCTCTCCTCTATTCCCTCCTCTATTCCCTCTCCTCTCTTCCCTCTCCTCTCTTCCCTCTCCTCTCCTCTCCTCTATTCCCTCTCTTCTCCTCTTCTTTCCTCTATTCCCTCTCCTCTATTCCCTCTCCTCTATTCCCTCTCCTCTCTCGTATATTCCCTCTCCTCTCCTCTATTCCCTCTCCTCTCTTCTCTCCTATATTCCCTCTCCTCTCCTCTCCTCTATTCCCTCTCCTCTGTTCCCTCTCTCCTCTCCTCTATTCCCTCTCCTCTGTTCCCTCTCTCCTCTCCTCTATTCCCTCTCTTCTGTTCCCTCTCTCCTCTCCTCTATTCCCTCTCTTCTGTTCCCTCTCTCCTCTCCTCTATTCCCTCTCCTCTGTTCCCTCTTCTCTCTCCTCTCCTCTATTCCCTCTCCTCTGTTCCCGCTCCTCTCTCCTCTCCTCTATTCTCTCTCCTCTGTTCCCTCTCCTCTCCTCTATTCCCTCTCCTCTGTTCCCTCTCCTCTCTCCTCTCCTCTCTATTCCCTCTCCTCTGTTCCCTCTCTCCTCTCCTCTATTCCCTCTCCCCTGTTCCCTCTCCTCTCCTCTATTCCCTCTCTTCTCTTCCCTCACTTCGACTCTCCTTTCCTCTATTCCCTCTGTTCCCTCTCCTCTCTCCTCTCCTCTATTCCCTCTCCTATGTTCCCTCTCCTCTGTTCCCTCTCCTCTCCTATTCCCTCTCCTCTGTTCCCTCTCCTCTCTATTCTCCTCTATTCACTCTCCTCTGTTCCCTCTCTGTTCTCCTCTCCTCTATTCCCTCTCTTCTCTTCCCTCACTTCGACTCTCCTTTCCTCTATTCCCTCTCCTCTGTTCCCTCTCCCCTCTCCTCTCCTCTCCTCTATTCCATCTCCTCTGTTCCCTCTCCTCTCTCCTATTCCCTCTCCTCTGTTCCCTCTCCTCTCTCTTCTCCTCTATTCCCTCTCCTCTCTCCTCTCCTCTATTCCCTCTCCTCTCTCCTCTCCTCTATTCCCTCTCCTCTCTTCCCTCTCTTCCCCTCTCCTTTCCTCTCTTCCCCTTTCTCTCCATTCCCCTTTTCTGAAACTCAATCTTTTTCCACTCAAAAACCCAGCATCCCTGAGCTGCACACCCTGAGAGAGACAGACTCAACAGACAGGGCAGCTGGTTTAGGTCATTGACAGGGCAGCTGGTTTAGGTCAGTGACAGAGCAGCTGGTTTAGGTCATTAACAGGGCAGCTGGTTTAGATCATTAACAGGGCAGCTGGTTTAGATCATTGACAGGACAGCTGGTTTAGGTCATTGACAGGACAGCTGGTTTAGGTCAGTGACAGGGCAGCTGGTTTAGGTCAGTGACAGGGCAGCTGGTTTAGGTCAGTGACAGGGCAGCTGGTTTAGGACAGTGACAGGCCAGCTGGTTTAGGTCAGTGACAGGGCAGCTGGTTTTGGTCATTAACAGGGCAGCTGGTTTAGGTCATTGACAGGGCAGCTGGTTTAGGTCAGTGACAGGACAGCTGGTTTAGGTCAGTGACAGGACAGCTGGTTTAAGTCAGTGATAGGACAGCTGGTTTAGGTCAGTGATAGGGCAGCTGGTTTAGGTCAGTGACAGGACAGCTGGTTTAGGTCAGTGACAGGACAGCTGGTTTAGGTCAGTGATAGGACAGCTGGTTTAGGTCAGTGATAGGACAGCTGGTTTAGGTCAGTGATAGGGCAGCTGGTTTAGGTCAGTGACAGGACAGCTGGTTTAGGTCAGTGACAGGACAGCTGGTTTAGGTCAGTGACAGGACAGCTGGTTTAGGTCAGTGACAGGACAGCTGGTTTAGGTCAGTGATAGGACAGCTGGTTTAGGTCAGTGATAGGACAGCTGGTTTAGGTCTGTGACAGGACAGCTGGTTTAGGTCAGTGACAGGACAGCTGGTTTAGGTCAGTGACAGGGCAGCTGGTTTAGGTCAGTGACAGGACAGCTGGTTTAGGTCATTGACAGGGCAGCTGGTTTAGGTCAGTGACAGGGCAGCTGGTTTAGGTCAGGGACAGGACTGCTGGTTTAGGTCAGTGATAGGGCAGCTGGTTTAGGTCAGTGATAGGGCAGCTGGTTTAGGTCAGTGACAAACAGGGCAGCTGGTTTAGGTCAGTGATAGGGCAGCTGGTTTAGGTCAGTGATAGGACAGCTGGTTTAGGTCAGTGACAGGACAGCTGGTTTAGGTCAGTGATAGGACAGCTGGTTTAGGTCAGTGATAGGGCAGCTGGTTTAGGTCAGTGACAGGACAGCTGGTTTAGGTCAGTGATAGGGCAGCTGGTTTAGGTCAGTGACAGGACAGCTGGTTTAGGTCAGTGACAGGACAGCTGGTTTAGGTCAGTGACAGGACAGCTGGTTTAGGTCAGTGACAGGACAGCTGGTTTAGGTCAGTGACAGGACAGCTGGTTTAGGTCAGTGACAGAGGGCTCTATTCAGTCTGTATCAGTGAGGCGGTACAGATTGCGCAATAGAAAATGTAAAGATCATTGCCGATTGAGCAGACATATGCAGCACATTTCCCTTAAATTTCAATAACGCTGTAAAGCTGAACTTCCGTCATGAGAGAGAGAGAGAGAGAGAGAGAGAGAGAGAGAGAGAGAGAAACAGAAAGGGAGAGAGGAGAGAGAAACAGAAAGGGAGAGGGGAGAGAGAAAGAGAGAGAGAAACAGAAAGGGGGCGAGAGAGAGAGAGAGAAACAGAAAGGGGGCGAGAGAGAGAGAAACAGAAAGGGAGAGGGGAGAGAGAAGGAAAGACGGAGGAGAGAGAGCGAGAGAACAAATAAGAGAAGTTGGACAGAGAGATGGGCTGGAGGGAGAGATGAAAAAGCTACAGAGAGAGAGAGAGGGTAAGCAGTAGTAGTGTTGTTTGAGGCCCTCCCTTTGAGGACAGTTTTTATTAAAACAAGTCTGTTGGATTTATACAGCGATGTTGGAGAGGGGAGGAGAGGTGGAGCAGAGGAGACAGATAGCAGGCCAGTGAGGGACTGAGCAGGGCAGTCAAAGTGATATGATACATACTCTATGCTACATGTGTAGCACAGGAGAATGGTGAGGGGAGGATGGCTTATAACTATGGCTGGAATAGAGTGAATGGAGTGGTGTCAAACACATGGAAACCATGCGTTTGATACATTGAATTCATTCCGTTCCAGCCATTACTATAAGCCCGTCCTTCCCAATTAAGGTGCCAGTAGCCACCTGGGATGTATAGGAAGTAAAGGATATGTAATTGTGCTGCACTCTTGTGCCCAGACCATGCCTTCTGAACTGCCCCTTAAAGTTGTATTGCATTGAGTTGAATCATGAGTTACAGACGACCCTGAATGGGAGAAATGGAAACCCTAGCCCACTGCAGCAGCTGCAGAGGAGAGGAGCAGCTCCTAGCTGAAACAGATCAGTACAAGGTAACGTCCAGTCAAACTGCAGCTCCTAGCTGAAACAGATCAGTACAGGGTAACGTCCAGTCAAACTGCAGCTCCTTGCTGAAACAGATCAGTACAGGGTAACGTCCAGTCAAACTGCAGCTCCTAGCTGAAACAGATCAGTACAAGGTAACGTCCAGTCAAACTGCAGCTCCTTGCTGAAACAGATCAGTACAAGGTAACGTCCAGTCAAACTGCAGCTCTTAGCTGAAACAGATCAGTACAAGGTAACGTCCAGTCAAACTGCAGCTCCTAGCTGAAACAGATCAGTACAGGGTAACGTCCAGTCAAACTGCAGCTCTTAGCTGAAACAGATCAGTACAGGGTAACGTCCAGTCAAACTGCAGCTCCTTGCTGAAACAGATCAGTACAAGGTAACGTCCAGTCAAACTGCAGCTCCTAGCTGAAACAGATCAGTACAAGGTAACGTCCAGTCAAACTGCAGCTCCTAGCTGAAACAGATCAGTACAGGGTAACGTCCAGTCAAACTGCAGCTCCTATCTGAAACAGATCAGTACAAGGTAACGTCCAGTCAAACTGCAGCTCCTAGCTGAAACAGATCAGTACAGGGTAACGTCCAGTCAAACTGCAGCTCTTAGCTGAAACAGATCAGTACAGGGTAACGTCCAGTCAAACTGCAGCTCCTTGCTGAAACAGATCAGTACAAGGTAACGTCCAGTCAAACTGCAGCTCCTAGCTGAAACAGATCAGTACAGGGTAACGTCCAGTCAAACTGCAGCTCCTTGCTGAAACAGATCAGTACAAGGTAACGTCCAGTCAAACTGCAGCTCCTAGCTGAAACAGATCAGTACAAGGTAACGTCCAGTCAAACTGCAGCTCCTAGCTGAAACTGATCAGTACAAGGTAACGTCCAGTCAAACTGCAGCTCCTAGCTGAAACAGATCAGTACAAGGTAACGTCCAGTCAAACTGCAGCTCTTAGCTGAAACAGATCAGTACAAGGTAAAGTCCAGTCAAACTGCAGCTCCTAGCTGAAACAGATCAGTACAAGGTAACGTCCAGTCAAACTGCAGCTCCTAGCTGAAACAGATCAGTACAGGGTAACGTCCAGTCAAACTGCAGCTCTTAGCTGAAACAGATCAGTACAGGGTAACGTCCAGTCAAACTGCAGCTCCTTGCTGAAACAGATCAGTACAAGGTAACGTCCAGTCAAACTGCAGCTCCTTGCTGAAACAGATCAGTACAAGGTAACGTCCAGTCAAACTGCAGCTCCTAGCTGAAACAGATCAGTACAGGGTAACGTCCAGTCAAACTGCAGCTCCTAGCTGAAACAGATCAGTACAAGGTAACGTCCAGTCGAACTGCAGCTCCTAGCTGAAACAGATCAGTACAAGGTAACGTCCAGTCAAACTGCAGCTCCTAGCTGAAACAGATCAGTACAAGGTAACGTCCAGTCAAACTGCAGCTCCTAGCTGAAACAGATCAGTACAGGGTAACGTCCAGTCAAACTGCAGCTCCTTGCTGAAACAGATCAGTACAAGGTAACGTCCAGTCAAACTGCAGCTCCTAGCTGAAACAGATCAGTACAAGGTAACGTCCAGTCAAACTGCAGCTCCTAGCTGAAACTGATCAGTACAAGGTAACGTCCAGTCAAACTGCAGCTCCTTGCTGAAACAGATCAGTACAGGGTAACGTCCAGTCAAACTGCAGCTCCTAGCTGAAACAGATCAGTACAAGGTAACGTCCAGTCAAACTGCAGCTCCTAGCTGAAACAGATCAGTACAAGGTAACGTCCAGTCAAACTGCAGCTCCTAGCTGAAACAGATCAGTACAAGGTAACGTCCAGTCAAACTGCAGCTCCTAGCTGAAACAGATCAGTACAGGGTAACGTCCAGTCAAACTGCAGCTCCTAGCTGAAACAGATCAGTACAAGGTAACGTCCAGTCAAACTGCAGCTCCTTGCTGAAACAGATCAGTACAAGGTAACGTCCAGTCAAACTGCAGCTCCTAGCTGAAACTGATCAGTACAGGGTAACGTCCAGTCAAACTGCAGCTCCTAGCTGAAACAGATCAGTACAGGGTAACGTCCAGTCAAACTGCAGCTCCTTGCTGAAACAGATCAGTACAGGGTAACGTCCAGTCAAACTGCAGCTCCTTGCTGAAACAGATCAGTACAAGGTAACGTCCAGTCAAACTGCAGCTCCTAGCTGAAACAGATCAGTACAAGGTAACGTCCAGTCAAACTGCAGCTCCTAGCTGAAACAGATCAGTACAAGGTAACGTCCAGTCAAACTGCAGCTCCTTGCTGAAACAGATCAGTACAGGGTAACGTCCAGTCAAACTGCAGCTCCTAGCTGAAACAGATCAGTACAGGGTAACGTCCAGTCAAACTGCAGCTCTTAGCTGAAACAGATCAGTACAGGGTAACGTCCAGTCAAACTGCAGCTCCTAGCTGAAACAGATCAGTACAAGGTAACGTCCAGTCAAACTGCAGCTCCTAGCTGAAACAGATCAGTACAAGGTAACGTCCAGTCAAACTGCAGCTCCTAGCTGAAACAGATCAGTACAAGGTAACGTCCAGTCAAACTGCAGCTCCTAGCTGAAACTGATCAGTACAGGGTAACGTCCAGTCGAACTGCAGCTCCTAGCTGAAACAGATCAGTACAGGGTAACGTCCAGTCAAACTGCAGCTCTTAGCTGAAACAGATCAGTACAAGGTAACGTCCAGTCAAACTGCAGCTCCTAGCTGAAACTGATCAGTACAGGGTAACGTCCAGTCGAACTGCAGCTCCTTGCTGAAACAGATCAGTACAGGGTAACGTCCAGTCGAACTGCAGCTCCTAGCTGAAACAGATCAGTACAGGGTAACGTCCAGTCGAACTGCAGCTCTTAGCTGAAACAGATCAGTACAAGGTAACGTCCAGTCGAACTGCAGCTCCTAGCTGAAACAGATCAGTACAAGGTAACGTCCAGTCAAACTGCAGCTCCTAGCTGAAACAGATCAGTACAGGGTAACGTCCAGTCAAACTGCAGCTCCTAGCTGAAACAGATCAGTACAAGGTAACGTCCAGTCGAACTGCAGCTCCTAGCTGAAACAGATCAGTACAAGGTAACGTCCAGTCAAACTTGCGCTTCTATGGTTGGAGGATGTGGCCTGTCCTTCTCCAGCACAAGGACCCCCCCCCCCCCCCCCCCCCTACACACACACACACACACACACACCTCTCCCTGCTCTCCCTCCCCTCTCACCAGTTCTTGTTCCAGGTGTGGGCAAATGCTGTGATGAGACTGAGTTGGATGAGGATGAAGGCAAATCCTCCCACCACGCCTACGTAGTGCCAGGCTGGGAGAGAGAGAGAGAAATGGAAAGAGAGAGACAGACAGAGAGAAACAAAAAGACAGACAGAAAGAAACAGGTTTGCTGTCTAACTCACTTGATGCAGGCCCATTCTGAATGTGTGTATAGTCCAAATGTACTTTTTAAATTAAATATAGGCATACGTACCAGTCAAAAGTTTGGACACAACACATTCAAGGGTTTTTCTTTAGTTTTACTATTTTATACTTTGTATAATATAGTGAAGACATTACAATTATGAAATAACACATATGGAATCATGTAGTAACACAAAATAAATGTTAAAAAAAATCTAAATATAATCTCTATTTGAGATTATTCAAAGTAGCCCCCCTTTGCCTTGATGGCAGCTTTGTACACTCTTGGCATTCTCTCAACCAGCTTCATGATGTCGTCACCTGGAGTGCATTTCAATTAACAGGTGTGCCTTGTTAAGAGTTAATTAGTGGAATTTATTACCTTCTTAATGCATTTGAGACAATCAGTTGTGTTGTGACAAGGTGTGGGGGGTATACAGAAGATAGCCCTATTTGGTAAAAGACCAAGTCCATGTTATGGCAAGAACAGCTCAAATAAGCAAAGAGAAACGACAGTCCATCCTTACTTTAAGACAAGAAGGTCAAAAAAGTTTATTCAAGTGCAGTCGCAAAATCCATCAAGCGCTATGATGAAACTGGCTCTTATGAGGACAGCCACAGGAAAGGAAGACCCAGAGTTACCTCTGCTGCAGAGGATAAGTAAATTTGAGTTACCAGCCTCAGAAATTGCAGCCCAAATAAATGCTTCACAGAGTTCAAGTAACAGACACATCTCAACATCAACTTTTCAGACGGGACTGCGTGAATCAGGCCTTCGTGGTCGAATTTCTGCAAAGAAACCACTACTAAAGGACACCAATAATAAGAAGAGACTTGCTTGAGCCAAGAAACACGAGCAACGGACATTGAAAATATGTCCTTTGGTCTGATGAGTCCAAATTTGAGATTTTTGGTTCCAATCGCTGTGTCTTTGTGAGACACAGAGTAGGTGAACAGATGATCTCTGCATGTGTGGTTCCCACCATGAAGCATGGAGGAGGAGGTGTGATTGTGTTGGGGTGTTTTGCTGGTGACACTGTCAGTGATTTATTAAGAATTCAAGGCACACTTAACCAGCATGGGTACCACAGCATTCTGCAGCGATTTGCCATCCCACCTGGTTTGCACTTAGTGGAACTATCATTTGTTTTTCAACAGGACAATCACCCAACCGCAACCCAATTGAGATGGTTTGGGATGAGTTGAACTTCAGAGTGAAGGAAAAGCAGCCAACAAGTGCTCAGCATATGTGGGAACTCCTTCAATACTGTTGTAAACCATTCTTCATGAAGCTGGTTGAGAGAATGCCAAGAGTGTGCAAAGCTATCGTCAAGGCAAAGGTTGGCGACTTTGAAGAATCTAAAATATAAAATATATTTTGATTTGTTTAACACTTTTTTTGGTTACTACATGATTCCATATGTGTTATTTCATAGTTTTGATGTCTTCACTATTGTACAATGTAGAAAATATTTTTAAAAAAGAAAGATAAACCCTTGAATGAGTAGGTGTGTCCAAACTTTTGACTGGTACTGTATATGAGAGTGTTTTCTTATGTGTGTGTTGCAAAACACAGTTCCTCATCAAGAATAACATACCGTAGTCATCTATTAAATAATGAACTTATAGCACAGAAGATTCTGAGGCAGAGGAACAGCCATAAAACATGTAGAATCTGAAATCAGTTACTGTGTCACGATGAGATTTACTGCTGCTAGCACAACACTATCCAACCACAGAGAAATTTATGGTGGCTTGACTGCAGGGTGAATCTCGTGAGATGATGAGTAGGTCTACAGTGCCCCCTATCGGTATTGAAATATAACTGCACCTATTGCTTTCAGCTAGGGCAATTCTGTGTTGAAAGTTTAGCAATGTATTCTAAGAGGGAATCTTGATTGTGTGTCCAGGCTGCTCACCATGCAGGAAGGACTCAGTAGGGATGAAGAAGGCAGCAGTACACATCCCAAGCAGGGTGATGAACTTCAGAAACCAGAACCTGCATTTGGACCAGAGAGGACCAGTTATATGGTTGTATGCCTAACATTCGCATAATAACATGTTTTTGATATGTTTGTTTGAAACCACCTAGGGACAACTACCCACCTACAATATATACTGCCCTACATACAGAGGATGTGCAGACGAAGAGCATCTTCGTTAAGAAGCTGCATGACACAAGGGAAGTGAATGGAGGAATAGTTGAGTACGCAGGTCTAAGGGAAGTGAAGCTGTAATCATCTTGTATAGTCTTGATCGATTACAGTATTTCAAACCTGTACAGGTCAAAACACTGATCTCAAGTTAGGATTCTGCCCCTAGTGCGCACTGAGAAGTGCCCAGGAGTTCCAGGGCCCTGTGGCTGACTGTCTGGCTTCTCATTAATAAGAGCCTTATGGGAGATATGCCACAGAGGGCCAGCTAGAGGCCATGCGTCTCTCAAAGGGTAACCCTCCCATCCCCAACCCCCCCTAGAGCGCATCACTGCTCTATTCAACCCACCTAGAGCCCGTCACTGCTCTATTCAACCCACCTAGAGCGCATCACTGCTCTAATTAACCCCCCTAGAGCGCATCACTGCTCTAATTAACCCCCCTAGAGCGCATCACTGCTCTATTCAACCCCCCTAGAGCGCATCACTGCTCTATTCAACCCCCCTAGAGCCCGTCACTGCTCTATTCAACCCACCTAGAGCGCATCACTGCTCTATTCAACCCACCTAGAGCGCATCACTGCTATAACTAACCCCCCTAGAGCGTGTCACTGCTCTAATCAACCTCCCTAGAACGTGTCACTGCTCTAATCAACCCCCCTAGAGCGCGTCACTGCTCTAATCAACCCCCCTAGAGCGTGTCACTGCTCTAATCAACCCCCCTAAGAGAGTGTCACTGCTCTAATCAACCCCCCTAGAGCGTGTCACTGCTCTAATCAACCCCCCTAGAGCGTGTCACTGCTCTAATCAACCCCCCTAGAGCGTGTCACTGCTCTAATCAACCCCCCTAGAGCGCGTCACTGCTCTATTTAACCCCCCTAGAGCGTGTCACTGCTCTAATCAACCCCCTAGAGCGTGTCACTGCTCTAATTAACCCCCCTAGAGCGTGTCACTGCTCTAATTAACCCCCCTAGAGCCCGTCACTGCTCTAATTAACGCCCTAGAGCGTGTCACTGCTCTAATTAACCCCCCTAGAGCGCGTCACTGCTCTAATTAACGCCCTAGAGCGTGTCACTGCTCTAATCAACCCCCCAGAGCGCGTCACTGCTCTAATTAACCCCCCTAGAGCGCGTCACTGCTCTAATTAACCCCCCTAGAGCGTGTCACTGCTCTAATTAACCCCCCTAGAGCCTGTCACTGCTCTAATTAACCCCCCTAGAGCCCGTCACTGCTCTAATTAACGCCCTAGAGCGTGTCACTGCTCTAATCAACCCCCCAGAGCGCGTCACTGCTCTAATTAACCCCCCTAGAGCGCGTCACTGCTCTAACCCCCCTAGAGCGAGTCACTAGTCTAATTAACCCCCCTAGAGCGTGTCACTGCTCTAATCAACCCCCCTAGAGCGTGTCACTGCTCTAATCAACCCCCAGAGCGTGTCACTGCTCTAATCAACCCCCTAGAGCGCGTCACTGCTCTAATTACCCCCCCTAGAGCGTGTCACTGCTCTAATTAACCCCCCCTAGAGCCTGTCACTGCTCTAATTAACCCCCCTAGAGCCCGTCACTGCTCTAATTAACGCCCTAGAGCGTGTCACTGCTCTAATCAACCCCCCAGAGCGCGTCACTGCTCTAATTAACCCCCCTAGAGCACGTCACTGCTCTAACCCCCCTAGAGCGAGTCACTAGTCTAATTAACCCCCCTAGAGCGTGTCACTGCTCTAATCAACCCCCCTAGAGCGTGTCACTGCTCTAATCAACCCCCAGAGCGTGTCACTGCTCTAATCAACCCCCTAGAGCGCGTCACTGCTCTAATTAACCCCCCTAGAGCGTGTCACTGCTCTACTCAACCCCCCAGAGCGTGTCACTGCTCTAATCAACCCCCCAGAGCGTGTCACTGCTCTAATCAACCCCCTAGAGCGCATCACTGCTCTAATCAACCCCCCAGAGCGTGTCACTGCTCTAATCAACCCCCTAGAGCGTGTCACTGCTCTAATCAACCCCCCTAGAGCGTGTCACTGCTCTAATCAACCCCCCAGAGCGTGTCACTGCTCTAATCAACCCCCTAGAGCGTGTCACTGCTCTAATCAACCCCCCTAGAGCGCGTCACTGCTCTAATTAACCCCCCTAGAGCGTGTCACTGCTCTAATCAACCCCCCTAGAGCGTGTCACTGCTCTAATCATCCCCCCTAGAGCGTGTCACTGCTCTAATCAACCCCCCTAGAGCGTGTCACTGCTCTAATCAACAGCACAGCAGTGGACAGTATCACAAGCTGGTTAAAAAAAGGACACTGGTGCATTGGTCAGGCAGGTGAGGAATAGGTCCACGTAGCCTCAAATAGACTTGTTGATATTGACGTTAGTACTGTACTAGTGGGACAGGTGTTACACAATGTATTAGCACAAAACACCTTAAAGTGGTATTACATGTAGAACGCAAACTTTCATTCACATATACGCCATGGTAGTTCTCCTGCGTCTCCCCAATATAAATTAACCTTCAGGGCTACTGCTGACCCATTGTGGATGAGCGCTCTGAAGTCCTGGCTGGACTTGACATCGATGAGGAACAACGCCATCATCAGGTAGAAGCAGGCAGTGCCGAAGCAGACCCTGTAGACCGCTGAGTAGCCAACCAGCATCTCACAGTGCCCTCCGCCATGGGCCTGGTCACACACCATGTTGAAGAAAGGCACCTGAAACACACAAACACACTCTTTTATGGTGTGTGTGTGTGTGTGTGTGTGTGCCCGTTTGTGAGCGTGTGTGTGTGCGTATCTCTCTTTTTAAGTGTGTGTGTGTGTGTGTGTGTGCCCGTTTGTGAGCGTGTGTGTGTGCGTGTATCTCTCTTTTTAAGTGTGTGTGTGTGTGTGTGTGTACATGCATGTACAGTATATGTGTGTATAACCTAGAGGTTAGGTAGTGGAAGCCTCCAGGCCTTTCTCTGTCTGTCTTTGGGAGGAAAATAGTGTACTGAAATTATCCTGCAGCCTACTGCATGTATCCTTGGCATAGCGATTAACCAGACACTTATTGAATGTGACATGACACAACAAACAGAACTAGTATTCTCATTGGCACACATTATGAGTGGATTTACACCACAAAAAGTGACAGGGAGAGAGTAGGTATGCATCCCAAATGGCACTAGTAATGTATGGCACTCTATCGTAATTTATACTTGAATAACTTTTACAAAATGTATTCATATATAGTTTTTTTATACATCTGTGTCCATATTGTTCATGAGTTTCTAGTGGATAGAACATACGGTTCAAGAGAAAATAGCCTAAATGAATGGGAAAAGCATCTAACCAACAATGGCATTATTTGTAATTAACTCTGCAACTCTTCCAACTGTTTACTTTTTTCACAACTGTCACCAGTTTGATGCCAAAACACTGACAACAAATAAATACATACTGACATAGTCAAATAA
The DNA here is from genome assembly GCF_057628025.1 of Oncorhynchus mykiss. NCBI lineage: Eukaryota > Metazoa > Chordata > Actinopteri > Salmoniformes > Salmonidae > Oncorhynchus > Oncorhynchus mykiss. Next base: position 82,037,416 of record NC_143027.1, read on the forward strand.
ATACATACTGACATAGTCAAATAAATAGAAGTGTGTAAAAACAAATATAAAGGATATTTCATGCTGAAACCCTCATGTTAAACACTAATGGTATTCACTAAGTTGATGGTTTATATTTAGGATCATGTTTTACAGCTTTGTTGTTCTATTTCTTATTTGAAAATCATCTTATTTAATTCATTCATAACTGTTACGCGATAAGGCCACAGAGGGCCAGAGATAATTACAGACACCTGTAGTACCCAAAAGGCCCACTTACAGATTTTATCAAATCCTTGAAAGATACCAAAATTCTGGTAGTTCACTAATAAACTCTGAAAGTTTCCAGTGACATACCCTCCCTTTGCAACCTTACTTCTTACTGACTCTTTTTGTGTGTGGATGGGACCAACACTACCTATTGAAACGTACTTAACCGACTACATACTACACTTGCCTGATATCCAAACGGGAATCCATGTTCTGTTTCTCTCCTAAATGTTTCGCTGCTACACATTCAAGAAATCAGTCTGGCCCTTGGATGGCACACGTGAGGGTTTGGATGGCACACGTGAGGGTTTGGATGGCACACGTGAGGGTTTGGATGTCACACGTGAGGGTTTGGATGGCACACGTGAGGGTTTGGATGTCACACGTGAGGGTTTGGATGTCACACGTGAGGGTTTGGATGGCACACGTGAGGGTTTGGATGGCACACGTGAGGGTTTGGATGGCACACGTGAGGGTTTGGATGGCACACGTGAGGGTTTGGATGGGATGCGTGAGGGTTTGGATGGCACACGTGAGGGTTTGGATGGGATGCGTGAGGGTTTGGATGGCACACGTGAGGGTTTGGATGGCACACGTGAGGGTTTGGATGGCACACGTGAGGGTTTGGATGGCACACGTGAGGGTTTGGATGGCACACGTGAGGGTTTGGATGACACACGTGAGGGTTTGGATGACACACGTGAGGGTTTGGATGGCACACATGAGGGTTTGGATGGCACATGTGAGGGTTTGGATGGCACACGTGAGGGTTTGGATGGGATGCATGAGGGTTTGGATGGCACACGTGAGGGTTTGGATGGGATGCGTGAGGGTTTGGATGGCACACGTGAGGGTTTGGATGGGATGCGTGAGGGTTTGGATGGGATGCGTGAGACGTGGGATGGCACACATAAGACGTGGGATGGCACACGTGAGGGTTTGGATGGGACGCGTGAGATGTGGGATGGCACACATGAGGCCATTGGAGAGGGACTTGGTATAGTGAAGTGTGGGGATATGTTTTCCCAAATGCAATAGATAGTGTAAGGACCCTTCCCTTTCTATGTCATCCTATTGGTTGTGTGGTGATTAGCAAGTTTGCCTGTGGGCTGGAAAGACCAGGGTTGGAGACCTACAAGGTGCTGCTGTTCTAATGCACTAATTCAGAGCTCTCCAATCCTGTTCCTGGAGAGATACCCTCCTATAGGTTTTTCCTCCAACCCCAGTTGTAACTAACCTGATTCAGTTTATCAACCAGCTAATTAAATAGAATCAGGTGCGCTAGATTAGGATTGGTAGAAAAAAATCTACAGGACGGTAGCTCTCCAGGAACAGGGTTGGAGAGCCCTGCACTAATTTACACAACAAGACATTTAATTTAGTTACTCTCAAGGTGCAAGTTTGCCGGCCTTCGCTAAAGTAGTAATGTACTAACCTTGGTTAACCCAGAACTCAAATCTTGCATATTAAGTAGTCTGACCACAATAGATTACTAATGTACTAATGTAATTGAATCAGGACAGGAACACTTTATAGCACCTCAGAGCAAACAAAGTGCTCAGACATGATGGAACTTTGTTGATCCCCAAAGGAGGACATGACATCAGACACTCACATTGTCCCGGACAGCCTCGGAGACAGTGCGTGAGAGCATGAGACAGGAGACGGCGCAGGCCATGATGTGGAAGAGTGTGTACATGATCCTCGTGCTGGACGATGACTTCACCGGGGGGCAGAAGGAGCAGCACAGTGAACACGGGGCCGGGCCACAGCAGCAACATATCTGTGGAGAGGAGAGAGATATGTTCACATGTATGTCTGAGAGGAGAGAGGAGAGGAGAGGAGAGGAAGAGAGAGGAGAGAAGATGAGAGAGGGGAGGGGAGGGGGAGAGGAGAGGAGGGTACCTACCTGAAGAGAGGAAGAAACCTATCTGGGGAGCAGAACAAGTGAGGAGTCAGCTCAACAATATAGTGACAATGCTCAATATATTCTAGGAGATGAGGAGAGAGATGCTCAATATATCTGCGGGAGGCGGAGAGAGGGATTTAATATAAATGATATATGAGAGCTGTAACTGGGAGGAGGTGAAGAGAGATGCTCACTATCTGTGAGGAGATGTGTAAATTCAACAATAAAGGGATTATACTGCATTTAACCAATTGGATCAAATCCTTGGTCATCATCAACCACTCCAACATTCCAACGTCAACATACAGTGCCTTGCGAAAGTATTCGGCCCCCTTGAACTTTGCGACCTTTTGCCACATTTCAGGCTTCAAACATAAATATATAAAACTGTATTTTTTGTGAAGAATCAACAACAAGTGGGACACAATCATGAAGTGGAACGACATTTATTGGATATTTCAAACTTTTTTAACAAATCAAAAACTGAAAAATTGGGCGTGCAAAATTATTCAGCCCCCTTAAATTAATACTTTGTAGCGCCACCTTTTGCTGCGATTACAGCTGTAAGTCGCTTGGGGTATGTCTCTATCAGTTTTGCACATCGAGAGACTGACATTTTTTCCCATTCCTCCTTGCAAAACAGCTCGAGCTCAGTGAGGTTGGATGGAGAGCATTTGTGAACAGCAGTTTTCAGTTCTTTCCACAGTTCTCGATTGGATTCAGGTCTGGACTTTGACTTGGCCATTCTAACACCTGGATATGTTTATTTTTGAACCATTCCATTGTAGATTTTGCTTTATGTTTTGGATCATTGTCTTGTTGGAAGACAAATCTCCGTCCCAGTCTCAGGTCTTTTGCAGACTCCATCAGGTTTTCTTCCAGAATGGTCCTGTATTTGGCTCCATCCATCTTCCCATCAATTTTAACCATCTTCCCTGTCCCTGCTGAAGAAAAGCAGTCCCAAACCATGATGCTGCCACCACCATGTTTGACAGTGGGGATGGTGTGTTCAGCTGTGTTGCTTTTACGCCAAAAATAATGTTTTGCATCGTTGCCAAAAAGTTCAATTTTGGTTTCATCTGACCAGAGCACCTTCTTCCACATGTTTGGTGTGTCTCCCAGGTGGCTTGTGGCAAACTTTAAACAACACTTTTTATGGATATCTTTAAGAAATGGCTTTCTTCTTGCCACTCTTCCATAAAGGCCAGATTTGTGCAATATACGACTGATTGTTGTCCTATGGACAGAGTCTCCCACCTCAGCTGTAGATCTCTACAGTTCATCCAGAGTGATCATGGGCCTCTTGGCTGCATCTCTGATCAGTCTTCTCCTTGTATGAGCTGAAAGTTTAGAGGGACGGCCAGGTCTTGGTAGATTTGCAGTGGTCTGATACTCCTTCCATTTCAATATTATCGCTTGCACAGTGCTCCTTGGGATGTTTAAAGCTTGGGAAATATTTTTGTATCCAAATCCACCTTTAAACTTCTTCACAACAGTATCTCGGACCTGCCTGGTGTGTTCCTTGTTCTTCATGATGCTCTCTGCGCTTTTAACGGACCTCTGAGACTATCACAGTGCAGGTGCATTTATACGGAGACTTGATTACACACAGGTGGATTGTATTTATCATCATTAGTCATTTAGGTCAACATTGGATCATTCAGAGGTCCTCACTGAACTTCTGGAGTGAGTTTGCTGCACTGAAAGTAAAGGGGCTGAATAATTTTGCACGCCCAATTTTTCAGTTTTTGATTTGTTAAAAAAGTTTGAAATATCCAATAAATGTCGTTCCACTTCATGATTGTGTCCCACTTGTTGTTGATTCTTCACAAAAAAATACAGTTTTATATCTTTATGTTTGAAGCCTGAAATGTGGCAAAAGGTCGCAAAGTTCAAGGGGGCCGAATACTTTCGCAAGGCACTGTATTTGAATGATGGAAAGGAGAGGGGTGTTTAGCATATTTTAGGATGGAGTGGAGTCAACATGTCTGTGAATCAGAAGTCAACTGAACATAGCCTTAGTGCTAGACAGAAAGCTACATAACTGAAGGAAGAGAGAGGTGACGAGTGAGTGAGTGAGTGAGTGAGTGAGTGAGTGAGTGAGTGAGTGAGTGAGTGAGTGAGTGAGTGAGTGAATAAATGAATGAATGACATTGATTATCCCTCAAGAGGAAATTATTTCCATAACTCACCGAAGGTGCACATCACTGCTTACAAATTCACCAACATCTAGTTCACTGTAGTACCACAGAGAAAACATGACGCTCTCAATAACCAATATTTGTTTATATGAGGGGACACCTTTTACACAGTGAATTAACTCAGTGATCTATTCTCAGAGGAGCTTCACCTTGATATGAGGGTTTTGGGCAGGAGGTTGTTGTGTGTTACATGTGGTTGTTGTGTGTTACAGGTGGTCGTTGCGTGTTACAGGTGGTCGTTGCGTGTTACAGGTGGTTGTTGTGTGTTACAGGTGGTTGTTGTGTGTTACAGGTGGTTGTTGTGTGTTACAGGTGGTTGTTGCGTGATACAGGTGGTTGTTGCATATTACAGGTTGTTGTTGCATGTTATAGGTGGTTGAATTTAGTCCAAACACACAGAATATCTGATCCGCCTGGAGTCAAACCAATTCATAGACTAACAGCATTGTATTGTAATACACTGTGTTGAACTGCTTGTCCTGTTTTAAGTCGTTGTTATCTGGGATTTTACTGGGGGTGGGGGGGATACTGGATGAGGGAGGAGAGTATAAACACAAGCATAGACTGTTTCTTTGATAAACATCCAGAACTGTAGATGAAAGCTATCCTATCTATCGATCGATCTATCTGTATCTCTCTAATTGCTCTAATCTCTCTAATCTACAACAGAAAGCTGGTTCACTAGGTGAGTGTAAACTGTAGAGTGGCTAGGTCATGTTGGATTTGTGGGACAATGACTCACGTCTTTCCAATATGAGATTAACCTGCATTGTTGTATCAAATGTATATCTCGCCAATAACACTTCAGGGTCCAATAGACCTAATATTAATACAGGACACAGTCTCAGGTCTCAAGCGTAGGGGGTGGAGAATGGGGCAAAATAAAACGAGACACAGTATAGACTACTGTACAACGGGTGTATTGATCTCTATCCAACATAGAACACCTGCTGCATTGTAACAGATACTGACATCTGCTAGTTCTGGATCTGATACGTATTAACAACAGGCCAGTTAGGTACAAAACAATAGTCATGAGAAAGTGAAGATGTGTTTTATCACATCAACTATTATGTGTTAAAGTTATGTTTTAACACAACAACTACATTACTATGTTTTAACACAACAACTACATTACTATGTTTTAACACAACAACTACATTACTATGTTATAACACAACAACTACATTACTATGTTAACACAACAACTACATTACTATGTTATAACACAACAACGACATTACTATGTTTTAACACAACAACTAATATAGTTGTTTTAACACAACAACTACATTACTATGTTTTAACACAACAACTACATTACTATGTTTAAACACAACAACTACATTACTATGTTTAAACACAACAACTACATTACTATGTTATAACACAACAACTACATTACTATGTTTTAACACAACTGCATTACTATGTTATAACACAACAATTAATATAACTATGTTATAACACAACAACTACATTACTATGTTATAACACAACAACTACATTACTATGTTTTAACACAACAACTACATTACTATGTTTTAACACAACAACTACATTACTATGTTAACACAACAACTACATTACTATGTTATAACACAACAACGACATTACTATGTTTTAACACAACAACTAATATAGTTGTTTTAACACAACAACTACATTACTATGTTATAACACAACAACTACATTACTATGTTATAACACAACAACTAATATAACTATGTTATAACACAACAACTACATTACTATGTTTTAACACAACAACTAATATAATTATGTTTAAACACAACAACTAATATAGTTATGTTTTAACACAACAACTACATTACTATGTTATAACACAACAACTAATATAACTATGTTATAACACAACAACTACATTACTATGTTATAACACAACAACTACATTACTATGTTTTAACACAACAACTACATTACTATGTTATAACACAACAACTACATTACTATGTTATAACACAACAACTAATATAACTATGTTATAACACAACAACTACATTACTATGTTATAACACAACAACTACATTACTATGTTTTAACACAACAACTACATTACTATGTTTTAACACAACAACTACATTACTATGTTTTAACACAACAACTACATTACTATGTTATAACACAACAGCTACATTATTATGTTTTAACACAACAACTACATTACTATGTTATAACACAACAACTAATATAACTATGTTATAACACAACAACTACATTACTATGTTTTAACACAACAACTAATATAACTATGTTTAAACACAACAACTACATTACTATGTTTTAACACAACAACTAATATAACTATGTTATAACACAACAACTACATTACTATGTTATAACACAACAACTACATTACTGTTTTAACACAACAACTACATTACTATGTTATAACACAACAACTAATATAACTATGTTATAACACAACAACTACATTACTATGTTTTAACACAACAACTAATATAACTATGTTATAACACAACAGCTAATATAACTATGTTATAACACAACAGCTACATTATTGTTTTAACACAACAACTACATTACTATGTTATAACACAACAACTACATTACTATGTTTTAACACAACTACATTACTATGTTTTAACACAACAACTACATTACTATGTTTAAACACAACAACTACATTACTATGTTTAAACACAACAACTACATTACTATGTTTTAACACAACTACATTACTATGTTATAACACAACAATTAATATAACTATGTTATAACACAACAACTACATTACTATGTTATAACACAACAACTAATATAACTATGTTATAACACAACAATTAATATAACTATGTTATAACACAACAACTACATTACTATGTTATAACACAACAACTAATATAACTGTTATAACACAACAACTACATTACTATGTTATAACACAACAACTACATTACTATGTTATAACACAACAACTACATTACTATGTTTTAACACAACAACTACATTACTATGTTATAACACAACAACTAATATAACTGTTATAACACAACAACTACATTACTATGTTATAACACAACAACTACATTACTATGTTATAACACAACAACTACATTACTATGTTATAACACAACAACTAATATAACTATGTTATAACACAACAACTAATATAGCTATGTATTAACACAACAACTACATTACTATGTTTTAACACAACAACTACATTACTATGTTATAACACAACAACTAATATAACTATGTTTTAACACAACAACTAATATAACTATGTTATAACACAACAACTACATTGCTATGTTATAACACAACAACTAATATAACTATGTTATAACACAACAACTAATATAGCTATGTATTAACACAACAACTACATTACTATGTTTTAACACAACAACTAATATAGCTATGTATTAACACAACAACTACATTACTATGTTTTAACACAACAACTATATTACTATGTATTAAAACAACAACTAATATAACTATGTTATAACACAACAACTAATATAGCTATGTTTTAACACAACAACTACATTACTATGTATTAAAACAACAACTAATATAACTATGATTTAAACACAACAACTAATATAGCTATGTTTTAACACAACAACTACATTACTATGTATTAAAACAACAACTAATATAACTATGATTTAAACACAACAACTAATATAGCTATGTTTTAACACAACAACTACATTACTATGTATTAAAACAACAACTAATATAACTATGATTTAAACACAACAACTAATATAACTATGTCTTAAACAGAACAACTAATATAACTTTGTTTTAACACAACTACTAGCAAACGTATCATGAAAATATGGGACTCAATGTCTTACTAAACAGACAGCAATCCAAACCCATTCTCATTCATGTGTAACGTCTCCATAATTCCTCTTATATGTTCTCTCTTTCCCTCCCGCCAACTCTCTGTCATTCAGGACTCTGTCTCACCTGGTAGGCAAACATGTTGAGGAAGTAGCTGTAGATGCCACTCTGGTGCATCTCCTGGGCTGTCATCCGTTCAGAACCCTCCAAAACTGACAGCTTTGGGTGTTAGATCACAGACCCTGTGAGGATGACGTCCTAAAAGTCCCCAGAAAACGATCCTCTAACATCTAAAACAGTACAAATTGTTTTCCCAAAATAAGTAGCGGCGATACAAAACAAAAGCGCTACTTGTTGTTGTGCCCAACTTCCAACGGGTCAACAGGGTAGTTCTTCCTGAGTTCTTCTCTGCTATATCCTGGATCACATGTAACACAAAGACACATCCAACCAACCTTGCTAAATCTCGGCCTCAACCTCAATCCAACTTCAGGGGGATAGAAAGTGTCCGGGTACTTATTTTACTCATATCCTGTGTGCTCTCTTTTTTCTTCTGTGTCGGGCGCTGTCAGAAGAGTTGGAGAGAGAGGTGGTGATGATGAATGCCCTCAACCCCTCCTCCCCCTGCTCCGCTTTACCCTGGCAGATTAGGCAGAGCCAGGGAGAGAGGGAGGCGGGGCATGTGTTAGTCCCATCTGTCCCTCCCTTCCCCCAGGGCCCTTGCTCCACTGCTCCAGAGACAGCCTCCAGGCCACACACACACACACACACACACACACACACACACACACACACACACACACACACACACACACACACACACACACACACACAGGACATAGCAGCCCCATGGTCACAATAGGCTTGGGCCACGCTGTTCATTGGGTTACATACCCATCAGAATGGAATTACCCGCAAATTACTGTCATGTTCTTTTTACATTTAAGGATGTTATCTGATACCTTCTGCTTTCCTACACAGCACCGCCCCATGGCACCTCCTTGCTAAACTCTGATCCTCCCTGCTTGTCCATAATGGAAAGAGGCCACATCCATAATCCTATCATCATTTTGCTGACCGGCCCAGAAACACAGTACAAGAGGAGTGGGCACAGGCTAGGTCTCTCTCCAGGCAAAAACCTGACGGAACGCAAAATCCATATGTCCATATTTGGTTGATTTTTAGTTGAGTTCTCAACAAACGTGAATTCTATTGTAGTTGAAATGAACCAACCTTTGAAATCCTGTTGTTGATTTGTTGTTGAATTCTGGTTAAAATTAGTGTACTTTGACAACTTTTTGTATTTTCAACACAAAATTACATTGATGTTCAAGGTCAGTATGTTGACAGATTACATTGATATACTGTTGACGTTTTCCCGGTGGGTTGTGTCTGAGTCAGGTGAAAGAGGACACATGTAGGGTTGTGTCTGAGTCAGGTGAAAGAGGACACATGTAGCGTTGTGTCTGAGTCAGGAGAAAGAGGACACATGTAGGGTTGTGTCTGAGTCAGGAGAAAGAGGACACATGTAGGGTTGTGTCTGAGTCAGGAGAAAGAGGACACATGTAGGGTTGTGTCTGAGTCAGGTGAAAGAGGACACATGTAGGGTTGTGTCTGAGTCAGGAGAAAGAGGACACATGTAGGGTTGTGTCTGAGTCAGGTGAAAGAGGACACGTGTAGGGTTGTGTCTGAGTCAGGAGAAAGAGGACACATGTAGGGTTGTGTCTGAGTCAGGAGAAAGAGGACACATGTAGGGTTGTGTCTGAGTCAGGAGAAAGAGGACACATGTAGGGTTGTGTCTGAGTCAGGAGAAAGAGGACACATGTAGGGTTGTGTCTGAGTCAGGTGAAAGAGGACACATGTAGGGTTGTGTCTGAGTCAGGAGAAAGAGGATGTAGGCCTCTAGTCAATCCAGCGGGCAAAATATATAAAGTGAAATCTTGAAGAAGTCATTTTCTAGTTAAAAGTTGTTTTATTTCCAAACACAAAATAAGTAAATTGACTACTTTGAAATAGAGATTCTGTCATAGACACCATATTGGCACAGATACAAAGTCAAGATCTCTGTCTATCTCTATGTTATCCATTGATATACAGTAATCTCTGTTCAACCCTTCTCCACAAGACAGACTCTCACTTAATCTCCTCAGTTCTGTTTTAAACTGGCTTTGACTGGGGCTGAGTGGCAGGGCGTGGGCCCTACCATGGCAGAAGAGTACAGTAGACTATAAAAAATGCTGGTGATCTGTATGTTTGTAATCCATGTTTACAAAGGTGGACTTGATCGATGGCTTGTGGCCTTTATCAAGACAAGAGAAGGACTGCGCCCACAATCTTATCTGAAGTGCAGTAGCCCACACGGGTTGTTTACACAGGGAGGGAGTACACAGAGAGAGTGAGTCAGAATAGATTTGGGTCAGTGTGCAGGGCACTGTGCCAGGATAATCCAGGGAAGTTGTACAGTCCCCTCAGTCTCAGTTAGCGTGACCTTCATCAGTCCCTCTCGCTCTCCCCAACCCTGCCGTAGACTAACTCCATAACCCAGACTGGGTTATCATCGTTCGGCTGCAGAACAGTTCTTACTGGGGCTACTACTCTACGACAGCATAGGCCTAACTCATCAGTGGTTCCCAAACCTGTTGGGGTTGTGTGACCCAACTAGGGCCTGTCAAATGTTCTTGTTACAGACCAAGTAAACATAACAAATTCTACCAGAACACAGTTTTTACCACCTGTAGCCTATAAAGAACTGTCAGCAACTCAAAACATTCAGAAAGTTTTCAGACTCCTTGACTTTTTCTGCATTTTGTTACATTACAGACTTGTTCTAAAATTCCCCCCCTCATCAATCTACACACAATACCCAATAATGATAAAGCAAAAACAGGTTTTTAGACATTTTAGCCAAAAATATTTAAGAAATAATGAATTGTAACATTTCCATAAGTATTCAGACCCTTTACTAAGTACATTGTTGAGGCACATTTGACAGTGATTACAGCCTTGAGTCTTCTTGGGAATGACGCTACAAGCTTGACAGACCTGTACTTGGGGATTTTCTCCCATTTTTCTCTGCAGATCCTCTCAAGCCCTGTCAGGTTGGATGGGGAGTGTCGCTGCACAGGTATTTTCAGGTCTCTCCAGAGATGTTTGATTGGGTTCAAATCTGGGCTCTGGCTGGTCCACTCAAAGACATTCAGAGACTTGTCACAAAGCCACTCCTGCATTGTGTTGGCTGTGTGCTTAGGGTCGTTGTCCTGTTGGAAGGTGAAGCTTCGCCCCAGGCTGAAGTCCTGAGCGCTCTTAAGCAAGTTTTCATCAAAGGTCTCTCTCTGTATTTTGCTCCGTTCATCGTTCCCTCAAACCTGACTAGTCTCCCAGTCCCTGCCACTGAAAAACATCCCCACAGCATGAGATGCTGCCACCACCAGCAGACACGAGCCTACCAGACGAGCTAAATGACTTCTATGCTCGCTTCGAGGCAAGCAACACTGAGGCATGCATGAGAGCATCAGCTGTTCCGGACGACTGTTTGATCACGCTCTCCGTAGCCGACGTGAGTAAGACCTTTAAACAGGTCAACATTCACTAGGCCGCTGGGCCTGACAGATTAGGAGGTGTCTTAACTAACATTTTCAACATGTCTCTGATTGAATCTCTATTACCAACATGTTTCAAGCAGACCACCATAGTCCCTGTGCCCAAAAGCACGTAGGTGTAACGGATGTGAAATGGCTAGCTAGTTAGCGGTGTTTACGCTAAATAGCGTTTCAATCGGTGACATCACTTGCTCTGAGACCTTGAAGTAGTAGTTCCCCTTGCTCTGCAAGGGCCGCGGCTTTTGTGGAGCGATGGGTAACGATGCTGCGTGGGTGACTGTTGTTGATGTGCACATCAACACCATTATCCCAGAAACCCTAGACCCACTCCAATTTGCATACCGCCCAAACAGATCCACAGATGATGCAATCTCTATTGCACTCCACACTGCCCTTTCCCACCAGGATAAAAGGAACACCTATGTGAGAATGCTATTCATTGACTACAGCTCAGCGTTCAACACCGTAGTGCCCTCAAAGCTCATCACTAAGCTAAGGATCCTAGGACTAAACACCTCCCTCTGCAACTGAATCCTGGACTTCTTGACGGGCCGCCCCCAGGTGGTGAGGGTAGGTAGCAACACATCTGCCACGCTTATCCTCAACACTGGAGCCCCTCAGGGGTACGTGCTCAGTCCCCTCCTGTACTACCTGTTCACCCACGACTACATGGCCAGGCACAACTCCAACACCATCATTAAGTTTGCAGACAACACAACAGTGGTAGGCCTGATCAACGACAATGATGAGACAGCCTATAGGGAGGAGGTCAGAGACCTGGCCGGGTGGTGCCAGAATAACAACCTATCCCTCAACGTAACCAGGACTAAGGATATGATTGTGGACTACAGGAAAAGGAGGACTGAGCATCGATGCGGCTGTAGTGGAGCAGATTGAGAGCTTCAAGTTCCTTGGTGTTCACATCAAGGAATTCGGCGCACGTGACAAATAAACTTTGATTTGATTTGACCATGTTTCACCTTAGGGATGGTGCCAGGTTTCCTCCAGACGTGACGCTTGGCATTCAGGCCAAAGAGTTCGATCTTGGGTTCTTCAGACCAGAGAATCTTGTTTCTCGTGGTCTGGGAGTCTTTAGGTGCCTTTTGGCAAACTCCAAGCGGGCTGTCATGTGCCTTTTACTGAGGAGTGGCTTCCGTCTGGCCACTCTACCATGAAGGCCTGATTGGTGGAGTGCTGCAGAGATGGTTGTCCTTCTGGGAGGTTCTCCCATCTCCACAGAGGAACTCTAGAGCTTTGTCAGAGTGACCATCGGGTTCTTGGTCACCTCACTGACCAAGGCCTTCCCCCCGATTGCTCAGTTTGGATGGGTGGCCAGCACTAAGAAGAGTCTTGGTGGTTCCAAACTTCCACCATTTACGAATGACGGAGGCCACTGTGTCCTTGGGAACCTTTAGTGCTGCAGAATTTTTTTGGTACCCTTCCCCAGATCTGTGCCTCGACACCATCCTGTCTCGGAGCGCTACAGACAATTCCTTTGACCTCATGGCTTGGTTCTCTTTATATAGACAGGTGTATGCCTTTCCAAATCAAGTCCAATCAATTGGATTTACCACGGGAAGACTCCAATCAAGTTGTAGAAACATCTCAAGGATGATCAGTGGAAACAGGATGCACCTGAGCTCAATTTTGAGTCTCATGGCAAAGGGTCTGAATACTTATGTAAATAAGGTATTTCAGGTTTTTATATATATACAATTTTGCAAACATTTCCAAAAAACCTGTTTTCACTTTGTCATTATGGGGTATTGTGTATAGATTTCTTACAAAAAAAATTAAATTAATTTTAGAATAAGGATATAACGTAACAAAATATAGAATATGTCAAGGGGTCTGAATACTTTGATGGGGTATATACACTTATATGTGGAATCTTCCAACCAGAAGTTAATGGAATTTTGCAACCCTAGTCTAGGGTCTAGGGATTGCTTTAAGAATGGCCTATGTTATCTAACTGCACACTCTCTGATACACTGATTCTCCCTGCATGCACTGTAAAGCTTTGTTGATGATCAATGACAAAACTCTTTTCAGACAAAGTGGAAAGTTCACATTGTGTCAATATTTACTATCTGTTCTAAGCTACAAATGGAAATATGTTGATCAATATGCTACATGTGACACGGTGAGGACTGTTTTTCTTCTTCAAATGTGACAGTGGTACTATTTGTTTTCCTTCATCCCAGCTGGTTGTCACGCAATCATAGCTCCTGTCTGAGATCACAAAACCATCAACACTCACAATCATTGCCCTAAAAAACACAATAGTGACTACCAATTAATTCCTTACAGTGACAATGAACAAATACTATTCTCCAAGAATCAACATTAACTGATGTAATCGCAGCAGAGTAGAATCACTAAGAACTTTAATCTGGTTTGAAGATCTTTAATCTGCTGTTGGCTAAATTACTCCACCGTGAACTTCCATGAACCAATTAGTCCCTTCAGATAAACAGGCTTGTATTCATTAGCGCATACTGTAGCAAAACGTTTTTTTTTTAAATATACAACGGAAAAAACAGTTGTCGCTCCCTGTTTCAATTCGTTTTTTTTCCGTTTGGTGCATAAGAGGGTGAATAAGACCCGGGTTTTACTCTCGAGAGTCGGTCAGGGCGGCCCACCATCGTCGCCCTCGGTACTACACAGCATTCCTGGGGGCCCTTTCACTGACAGATAATTGCTTTTGCCTCGTGGGAGAGGAGACACTGCCAAAGCGAGCAGACAAAAGCAAATTAAAGAAGCCAAACGACGCTTGAGTGGAAGCATTCGATCTATGGTTTCAATAGGCCTTTTGGAAGAACGGTTGGATCGAGTCCAAACACATGTTTTCCAAAAAACACAGTTGACTGTAGTTTTTTTTGTGTGTAAAAAATGTAAAATCTTATGATTCTTTAGAGCCCAGTTATTTAGAGATATGTTTGAAGTGTAAGAATGTATAAACATTGTAGTCTTACTGTTCATTGAGAGTGAAGAGACACAGAACTAAGACGATGACCCAGAGAGAGGCAAGCCTCACATGTCAGTCAGAGGATTCCCATGCCAACACAATTTATCCATTCATCAACAGTGACATAACTGATTGAGTGTACATAACAGTCCATTTTCCAGTTTACGCTTTCTGGATTACACAGAAACTGCAGATTATGACAAACTTCCTACACATAATCTACACCACAATCCCAAACATTTTTGAAAAGATGAAACATAATATTTCTGCTTTGCAGGTTAGGAGATTATAAACAGTATTTGACTGCCTTTTCTATGTGGCTCAGCAACCCATGAGTGCAAAGTTCAAACTAATATCTTAATGAATTCAATGAGACTTTATATCAAAAATAATATACAGTATAGGCCTATGTGACATGAATTGTATAACAGTAAAATGGGCCATTTCACTCTAAAGATTCATAACAATATGATCACAGTGGCCTGCCTGCCTGCCTATAGTGTACTGTAACTGTATATGTCTAGGTCAACAGTAACTATTACAGATCAAGAAGTGGATCATAGTGTGGTGTTGATGAACTACTGAACATGGCCAGGAGCTGAATTGGGTGAGAAGGAAGGCAGTCAGTGGGACAAATTCCACCAGGCAGGGGAAGGGAAGGGGGGGCGGGGGGGGTGACACAATAAGACATTCTATTCATTCCATTGTGTTTACCAGGATGGTAATGTCTGAAACAGCATTCACTGTTTCTCAGGCTGGGAATGCGATCCATAAAAACTATAGAATTTGATAGAATTCATAAAGTATTATTTGTTATTGAATTAAAGGTAGATAGTCTAATCTCATCCATTTTGAAGGCAGTCCCACCAGTTAGATTCAATTCCATTTAAATGAAATAAATTCAGGAAATAAACTTAAACTACATTGACTGAATTGAAATGGAATTGACCCCAACACCAGTCCCACCACTTGCAAAAGCCCAAGCTCACTCCCTGAATGTTTCGTTCTGAGTTCATCAGTTTCTCACCTGAGTACAGAGACAGCGACACAACATTACTTCCCAGACTGGTGCAGCAGGCACTGAGGGGGGCGACGAAGCTCCAGGTCCACTGGCTCTCAACGGTCAATCATAAATCAGGATGAAAGGGGTACTGGGACAGCAGTACAGAGTTAACAAGCCCGGAAACACTCAAGTTTAGTATATGCATATCACCCTCCTGTTTTTCATTAATAAGCCCCAGCACCACCATTTCTCTGGGCCCCATCGATCATCCCACACATCTCCCCCAACAGACAGGCATGGATGATGTACAAGGCAAACACCTTGAGAGGGAGAGCCAGTCAAAGAGATTTTGGCTTCAGATGTGATCAAGGAAGGTTTCTCTACTTTTTAGGATTAAGCCGATTAAAATAAATTGGATTGATTGGTAAGTGTAGTGTAGTGTACATGAGGCGGGAAAACTATTGTGGGGGGATCAAGAGAGAAACGTAGGAGGTTGGCCAGGTTGTTGGGACTCCGAGTATTAAAGTACTGTAAACCTCTTATGCAAGACAGAAATAGGCCTAGGTGTGCGGAGTACCCTTTAATCCAACCTCATGCAGTCTATACATCAACCCATCCAGTCAGAATATAATTTGGCATTTGGCCCATCTGGCCAAGTGACACTTGGAAGTTGGATATCACATTTTTTTAAAGAGATTGAACTGGATCTTAAAGTAACTGTCCTGAGAAAATCTCACTTTTGAAAGTTAATGCTCTGTTAACTCATACCCAAATAATGTTTTGACTCATTTTATACTTGTATTTGTGGCCAAAGCATAAATTGGAGGAAAAAAAAACACTTAAAAAAATCCAATCTCAAACTTGTATCTCAAACAGACCAATTAAAAAATGCTTGCTATTTCCTCATAGAGTGGGGCAGCAGGTAGCCAGCCTAGTGGTTAGAGTGTTGGACTAGTAACCGAAAGGTTGCAAGATTGAATGCCTGAGCTGACAGGGTAAAAATATCTGTTGTTCTGCCCCTGAACAAAGCAGTTAATCCCACTGTTCCTAGGCTGTCATTGAAAATAAGAATTTGTTCTTAACAGACTTGCCTAGTAAAATAAAGACTATAATGTCATCCAGCTGGCCAATCAGTGGTCTACGCTCATGAATATCTATAATGACCGGTATACACCCATACCATTACCTTGTTGTGGTACGCCCACACCATTCCAACACAGAAAAGCTGATTTTTAACATACTTAATTACAATTTTTGAGCAGGAAAACTATTTCATTCGTATTGTAATTAATTATATGTCATATATCATAGAAATCTGGAAACACTGGACAGTTACTTTAAGCACTTACAAATCCGTAATTGCATGACATTTCTTCTTTTCCAGGATGTAACATATCACCTTGCACACTTTTCAGAGACCAGTTTTGGCTGGTGATGAGCACTACTTTCAAAACTGCTGGCTGTATCACTTTAAGGATATCAAGAAATGTATCTTGCATGGTAAATTAAATATTTGCCTGGCATGCTAGAATATGCATAATTTGTAGTAATATGAGCATAACTACTATAACATAAATTAGGCTGAAGATTTAGTTAATGTAATTGTATATGAAGTTAACAAAATACAAATTAAAACTGAATATCAATGTAAAATATTTAAATTTTTGCTTACAAATTGCTGATAATGGATTGCGTTTTTTTCTATATTCGCTATCTGGGATCCTTGGGACGACCCTACCCTATAACCCCAACTCTTACATAACCCTAACCTTAACCTTTTTGTAACCTGCAATGAGGGTATGAACGTCCGAAGGACTCGGTTAGCACTCACACTGGAAACCATGTGACATCGGTGCTTCTTAATTTGCTTTCCGATAGTTTTGTAAACGGATACCCACTCTCTTTTCGTTCCGGCTCTACAGGAGCAAACATGGCGGCAGAGGGAGATGTGGATTTGGACCTGGAAGCTGAGGAGAACTGCACTGGAAAACCAGCAGAAAAGCCTCGGAAACATGATAGTGGGGCTGCCGATTTGGAGAGAGTCACCGATTATGCCGAGGAGAAGGAAATATCGAGCTCCGATCTTGAAACGGTGAGGCTGGGCCAAGCACGCGGGGCGACGATGGGTGCCCACGTTAGCATGAAGGCTAGCTAGCGTATGCTAACAACAGGCCTAACCGGCGTACAGTGAAGAATGGAAACATATTTGCACAAACCATGTGTTGTGAAAATGTTACCGTAATCAACATACAAACGCGTCATTTCACGTTGGCACGTGCTGTTTAACCAAGTCAGCCCTGAACAGAACAGGGTAGAGCTTCTGTCTATTCAGCAAGCGTTAGCCTATGGCTGCTTGTATGTTTTTCTGCCTTGCGTAATTTACTCTTCCAACCTGTTTTGGGAGTTCTAGTTACTGACTCGTCAGTGCTGTCATACCAATATGATCCCTTTGACTATCTGATGTCTGCATGTCCTGTTTCAGGCTATGTCAGTGATTGGAGACAGGAGATCAAGAGAACAGAAAGCTAAACAAGATAGGTGAGTCACTTTGTCAGATTTTCATTCAACAATCATTGATCTGGAAATGAATGAGTACACTAATGACTTGTCTGGGGTTATGATTTCAGGGAAAAGGAACTGGCTAAAGTCACTATCAAGAAAGAGGATGTAGAACTCATTGTAAGTATCCCCCCAGACATGTTTCTTGTTTAAGTGTCACAACTCTCATCTAAAGTTAGTCTTTTGCATCACAAAAGCATTAAATCAAATTAGTCCTCTGGAACTCTAGTCATCCATATTCTACTAGGCGGTGTTATTAGAAACTATGCTTCAGAGATACATTCATAGACCGGGACCGTCTGAAGTGTTCTATCAAAACAACTACCCATTCTGATTATTCTAATGTCCTGCCTCAACTGTCTTTCCACAGATGGGTGAGATGGAGATCTCCCGGGGAGTGGCAGAGCGCAGTCTGAGAGAACACATGGGCAATGTGGTAGAGGCTCTGATTGACCTGTCAAACTGACCAGGAGAAACTAACCCTAGAGCAGCTTTATGCAGCAGCATTGGACACTGGACTGCTTCCTAGCCTGATCGTATTCATTGACTCCATTCCATAGCTCAAATCAGATATTTTGTCAACTGAAATAAAACATTGCATTTCTCTATGTATATTCAACAATACTTCAAAATTGATTACTTTTGCAAGCACCTGTTTTTGATTTATAATAAATGTGGAATGAAATAAAACCAATGGATGAAAATGTTATGTTTTAATCACGTACGCTTTATATCCAAGTTAGAAGAAATTAACAGATGTCAGATCAATGGCGATAAAACAAAATAGCTACACAACTTTGAAAATGTACAAAATTACATCAATATGCCTCTATGAAGCATCAGGGCATAGCCCTAAACCCAGGGCCTTGCTCAAAGGGTTGGTGCATTCAAGATATTGCAGGTAAATGTATGGCCATAGAATATACTTCAGTGAAGTGTAGTTAATTTCCATCTGCAACATTTCATCCCAATGAACACACCCCAAGTGTGTCTCTCTTCCCCCTCAACTTAGATTCAGGTCTTCCTCTTTTGCACTGTTGGTCGGTCAAACACATCTCTCACTCCTGCAGCCTTCTGCTTAAAGAACTTGCTGTTCTGAGCGCTCTCCTGAGCCCAGGCTGAGTCAAACGATGTGGTGTCCTGATCCACCAGGTGGGTGTACTTAGTGCGTCCGGAGCGACCAAAGTTCTTGACCTGGAATTAAATGAGGGGGTTGTTAAAGATTAACTATCTGTGGATGTTTATTTGCCAATTGTTGACATCACATTTTGGATTGATTGTTGGCTGTATGGCTCATATAATTGTATAATTTATTGTTATGAAACCACACACATCCTTATTTTGAGGTAATGTCTGGATAATATCTGTCCATTTAGGAGAACATTGTCTCAAGAGCAGCTCCAGAACAAAACATTCTGTATAGCCACTATAAATGAAAGACATTAATATACACTGGGTTCAAAAACCGTATGAATTTTCTGTTTACATCGATAGTGTACATTTATAATAAATAAACAGGGGGAATACATGTGCTACAAAAGTATGATGTTTGAAAGAAGTCCAGCTGACCTGCATGACTTTGGGGAGGATGGTTTTGTTGAAGTGGTCCTCCAGAGTGGGGGCACTGAAGTCTCTCTTGAACACATTCTCCTCTTCGTCCTGGAAACAGATCACATTCAGCCAACATCAAAGACAAGACGAGCTAGTCGGACAAAATACGTTTACCAAGTTTCAATTATATGAATGAAGGATCATACATATTTTATATACCTGAATCACATCTCTGAATATTCTACAACAGTGCACACACTGCTTTTAAGAATCACTCATACAACAATCTAACACATGTAGTGGCTAACAAACATGGGATAGTTCACTCCTATACTTACACTTTCTCCTACAATTCTAACAATCAATCATCAGCAACATCTGGTGGTGTGTTTCTTATAAGAATGCACTGTACAGAGTTCTCTGAACCCCCGTGTCTACAACTCACCATGAAGAAGGCTCCTCTGTGGTAGTACTTCTGGAGGAACTTATATTTGCCCTTAGAGGCCTTGTTTGTGATCTGTTTGCCATTATTCCGCAGCTCAGCCCTGCGCTCCTCCTCGGTGAGGCTGTGGAACCTCTCAATCTCAGACTTCTCTTTCTCCATTCTGGAAAATCCGACAAGGCAAGTGGGTTACATGGACAGCAAAGACCTGTGTCAACATAATTAACTCTGGACCAGTAATTATTAACATGGGTATAAACACTTCAAGTGTACAGATCATTCATACAGATAATCATACAGATAATCATACAGATAATCATACAGATAATCATACAGATAATCATACAGATAATCATACAGATAATCAAATAATATAAAAACAAAGACGTTAGCCTTTTTTACTTTGAGAGGGAACAACACCAGCTTTCAATGGTTAAGTGAATCAACGCCCTATGTGAAGTATTTCTGATGTCTACTTCCATTGTCATTCAAGACTGTCTTAATATGTTCCTCTCTTATGCATTTGCCTGTAAATGGTTTTGAATGGTTTAAAGTGCTGCACAATTAAATGTACCACCGTGGAGCACTTTAGGGCACACTGTAGCAAAATGTTTCAAAGATGAAAACGAGTGTTTCAAGATAGTACTTGACCGTTTCAGATCTATATTCATTTTGTGCCTAGTGAACACCATGGTTCATGTTTAAGTCTGACTGTACTCACGCTTCACGGGCCTCCCGGTCCCTCTTGATGCGCTTGAGCTCCCGGACCTTCCACGCCTCGTACTCCTCCTCCTCATTCTCCCCGTCCGTGTCCAGGGAGTCGAGAGCAGCCAGAGTGCGGCGGTTCTCCTCAAACTCCTTCTTGGCCTCCTCCTCCACGATCTTCAGGGTGTAGCGCCGCCGCTCCTCCACCTGCTTCTTGGCCTCCGCCTCCAGCTCCCGCTGTTTGAGCTCATCCGCCTCGCGCTCCGCCACTGTTACTCGGTCCTTCCTGAGGAGATACACATCAAAATCTCATTTTCTCACTCGGGACACAAACGCTGCAACACAATCCATTTGTTGTGAACATACTCTGTTCATATGATAACAGGACAGCAGGTATACACAAACTGATGCATGCAGTAGAAAACAGCACAGCTGGTAACAGTTTTGTACTGGCTTTTAAATTAAAATTGTTTCTCGTATAAGCCTAATGTATTTTCATCAGTCAATTTGGCCATTTTGAATTGTCTAATCCCAAGCCCACGATCAAAGTTTCCCTTAGAAAAATAAAGTTATTACATTCTATGAAATAAATTATATTAAGCCATGATAATGGTTCAGGAGTGATCTTGGATGGCAGGACTCCTTACTTGCGGATGAAGACTGGTTTTAGCCGCGGCTCGGCCTCATCTTCACTGTCCGTGTACTCCTCGTACTCTGACTCCGACTCCTCCTTCTCCGCTCCCGAATTCCCTTCTTCCTCCACCTCCATGATCTCCGGCATGTCCTCGTTCTTCCGCTCCTGCGCTCGCTGGCGCATCATCGCTCGCCGCCTCTCGATTTCCTACACACAAAACAAAGTCAACGTGTTACGTAAAGGGTATCTTGTATACCATTCCATATCACACACCTGGGACCGTATTCACAAAACATCTCAGAGTAGGAGTGCTGTTCTAAGATCTGTTTTGTCTTTAAAATCTTAATGAATAAAAGGGGTGCCTGATCCAGCTTTCCAAGAAGATCCTTGTGCCACTCACCTCATCGTCCACTTCTTCCTCTTCCTCCTCCTCTTCGTCACTGCTCTCTTCGGGTGCTCTCTCCGGGTGCCAGGTTCCCTCGTCGGAGTCTTCACTGCTCTCTGCAACCACCTCCGGCTCTGCGATCTGTCTGTGTCTTGCCAACCTGAGAGAGAGAGAAAGAAACATTTACAATCATCACAGCACTCAACATCCAATAGGGCTAATAGTTAGGCCTAAATGGTTTAGAGATCAAAGCCCAATAAAAATCAGTCAGTCATTCATAGTATTCAAATTCCTGATAACCCACAATATGTGCAGAAAGGTTTTAACAACCCCTCACCCAACTATGGGTGTCTACTGACAAATACAGTTCAGCTCAATGAAGATGGGACTGGGAGTCATCACAACCAACACAGGATCCCACTGGTTTACAAGATGGATCAATGAGAATTATCTTCACCTCTCCTCCGCATCCTCAGAGACGCGGTTTAGCAGACGCTTGAGACGGGGGTCAGACACCACCTCTTCCTCCATTTCCATCTCAGGCTCGGCATCCTTAGCCTTTTTTATGAACTGGAAGTCCTCATCCTCCTCGTCAGAGGAGTCCATGGGAGCATAGTCGGGACGTTTACCCGACACATAGCGCTTCACCTTCACCTTCTCCATCGAAATCTCACCTGGGGACGAAAGTAGGCGACCACACTTGGTTACCATGAACGGTCCATTATCATAGATGGCTCTACTTACTCTGTTACATTTAGTGAGGTTAAGTTGTATATACTGTCGTTTTGGTTTTGTGATGGATTGAAACATGAGTAAGGGCATGAATTGTGATTTTTTATATCTACTGTAGACGCAGACAAAAAGTTTGTCCGTACAATTAAGAAAATGCAGCATGCAATTATATCGTGATATTAACTACAAAGTTGTATACTTGGATGGCTAGATAGCTATCTATTGCTACCATGAAATCGGCTACCACCTAGTCCAGGATAGCTTGCCTTAGCTAACGTTAGCTACAGGGAAACTCACCTTTCTCATTTCGAATCGGCACAGCACCAGCCGTGGACTGGATCGGCGGTTGCTTCATGTTGAGGGCGTCCCGTCCAGACATGATTGCCCGATCAACAATATCAATATATTAACAAAAATTAAATCGACTTCTAGGTAGCAAAACAAACCCGTCGTTTATTTTCTCGACCACCACAGGAAATACTCTAACATTACCGGAAATCATTCTTCTTCGTTGGGATTGGGTTGGCGGACCGGATCGCATCCTTTTAAGGAGCATACACTGCCACCTACATTACTGGAGTGTGAGGCCAGTCACGGCCTACCTATATTATATTAAATTATATTCATTATTCATGTTCCTCTAAGAAAGTGAAATAGAGCCCTAGACACCACTTTCCTCCGTCCACTACAGCAACCCAGCCAGCCTCTAACCCTTTCACACAATCTCTCCCTATCTACGTCATACAGTCCACAAAATATCAACACCTGCACCACCGTTTCCTCCACTAAACACTCATCACACATACCTGTTTCTTGTCTCTCTATCATCCACAACGTGGCATTAAAACTCCAACTGTAGTCTACTCCACACAACTTCCTCTGTCCTACATCCCATACTCCCCACATCTTCCTTTCCTGACCGGTGCATGCTGTAATTGCCTCCCCTTACTACTAGCATCACACTCCCTTTGCCAAAGATCAAGCCATTTTGCCCAGATCAAGGACTTGACTTCCCTGCAGCCCAGCGGGACCTGAATATCTACCCCCTCTCTCCTCACAGCACTATTAGCCACCACATCTGCCTTCTCATTACCCCTCCACACCCACATGGGTAGGAACCCAGCAAAAGCTTACCACCATTCCCATCCTCTCCAATTCAATAACAGCACCATCATCGCCACAAACAAGCCTCCCCTATCTGACCTGCCCATCTTCACACTACTCAAACTGCAGGCAAGTCAGAGCAGATCACCACGGAGTGGTTTCACCTCCTCCACCGATCTTAAACCTATAATCATGGCCATCAACTCGGCCGCATACACTGACACATAATCAGTTAACCGCTAACATACTCTAACATTGAAATCTGGGATATACACCACTGCCCCCACCCTACCACTGACTGGATCATTTTAACCATCTGTATATATCCTTAAAAGCAAATAAAACCGATTATCTATATACAGTGCATTGCGAAAGTATTCGGCCCCCTTGAACTTTGCGACCGTTTGATTTGTTAAAAAAGTTTGAAATATCCAATAAATGTCGTTCCACTTCATGATTGTGTCCCACTTGTTGATTCTTCACAAAAAAATACAGTTTTATATCTTTATGTTTGAAGCCTGAAATGTGGCAAAAGGTCGCAAAGTTCAAGGGGGCCGAATACTTTCGCAATGCACTGTATCTTTCCACACACCGTCTCACATCCTCACCTCATTCTCTCCTGCCCTTAATTATGTCCACATCTACTCTTGGTTTCGGAAAAAGCCACGGAGGAACGTTACCCGATGCAATTGCTAGCCCCCAGTCCATATTCTACCACCTTCTGCCCGATTGTCCACCTGTATGCCCTCTACTTACCCAATCCTTGCTCCCAGCATTCCCCAGTTGTCGTGACCACAGGATGTCCTTTCAACCTTGTCCAGTACACAAGTTTGTCCCACCTTATCAGGGTGGCAGGTGGCCTAGTGGTTAGAGTGTTGGGCCAGTAACTGAAAGGTTGCTGGCTCGAATCCCCGAGCTGACAAGGTAAAAATCTGTCATTCTGCCCCTGAACAAGACAGTTAACCCACTGTTCCCCGGTAGGCTGTCATTGTAAAATATGAATTTGTTCTGAACTGACTTGCCTAGTTAAATAACGGTTACATTAAAAAAATCCTCAGTGGCAGTTCCACACTATCCACCTGCAATACCTCAACAGGTCCTGAAGGCACCCCACACAATCTCAGGGCTTTTGACTGTATCCTATCCAGGCGTTGTAGTGCCGATTTGGCTGCCGATCCATATACAAGGCACCCATAATCCAAAAATGACTTGATCAATGCCTGGTATATATACAACATGTGCAGTATGTATACATTGTCTATCTGACCCCCAATCATATCCTGCCACTTCCCTCATGAGGATCAGCACCTTCCTTCACTTAATTTCAACATGTCTCTTCCACGAAAGCCTCTCATCAAACCACATACCTAATTACTTAAACTCAGACACCCTACCTATACCCTGACTATAAAGCAGGACTTGGCCACAGACATCCTAAACCCCCATGTTAGAGACCAATCTTCCAAAACTCCCACAGCTTCTTGCATCTTCCTCATCACATATTTCACATTCCCACCTCCTTAAATATGTAATCTATCATCAGGATGACTGGAAATACTTTTCTACCTATGGAATATTTATGGTTACAATGGTTCCTTCTTCTTCTATGATATATTGACTTTGGCACAATTTAGTGTACATCTCACCACCTACTGTGTGGGATGGAAACAGGATTCCCAAAAAACAAAACAAACAACCAAACTACACCAAAAACATTATATATACAGTACCAGTCAAAAGTTCGAACACACCTACTCATTCAAGGGTTTTTCTTTATTTTTTCTATTTTCTACATTGAAGAATATTGGTGAAGAAATCAAAACTATGAAATAACACATATGGAATCATCTAGTAACCAAAAAGGTGTTAAACAAATCAATATATAGGTTAGATTTTAGATTCTTCAAAGTAGCCACCCTTTGCCTTGATGACAGCTTTGCACACTCTTGGCATTCTCTCAATGTCTTCACTATTATTCTACAATACAGAAAATAGTCAAAATAAAGAAAAACCCTTGAATGAGTAGGTGTGTCCAAACTTTAGTATATATAGTACCAGTCAAAACTAAATCAAACAACTTTTCTGTAAAAAAACAACACAGATCGGAGCCCCTCATAGGCTCAAGATGAGCCTGGAAGGGCGGGCCGTCTTCTGGCGCCAGTACGGCCTTGCAAGTATTCAGATGTAGAATCCTTAAATCACAAACACTTTTCTTCCGCTGCCACAATAATGTCCAGTTTCTTTGACTTCTTTGAGACTTCAGCCATACAGTTTATAACTGTGGCAATGAATTCCACAAAATCCACGTTTTTAACATACAGTTTGACTGACAAGAAACATTTCCTACAGGCTGTGGTGCGCCCACTACCATCTCTTCAACTCTTTTAATCTCCTCCACATAGGAGATTTGATTGACCGCTCTAACTTTTGCCACCTCAATCTCCTTCACCCTTACATGGTACTCCAGGAACTCGGGATCATGATCCCCACCAGAATTCCCCACCGTCGTCCTTCTACACACCGTTCTTCAGTATACTCCGTGCATCTGTACACACATGAAACATGAAGGAGTTTGGGGATGAAAGCTCTTACAGAATATCTGACATAAACAAGCTTCACATGCGTAGGTACTGTAGGTTATTCAGAAATACAATGAATCAAAATAAGACCACTCCTGGTCACTCTGATAGACTCCACTTTTCCCAGAGCATACTTCACCATTTTCAACACGTCAAACAGGTCTCCCACATCTTCATCCTTACTCAACATACGCGTCCCAAACAGAAACTATTAATTATCGCTCATACATGTATCCTCCACTCCAATTGTAAAAATGCAGCAAGCGGGAGCCCGTCTGAGCGGTCGGCTGTGAATGCCCTTACCCACTAGAACTTAATGCTGATAAAATTGGTTCTGATTCGCTACAAGCTGTCTGGCAAAAACAGCATGGATGCTTCTCAGTCCAGGAGGTTTATTCATCTTCATTACTACCACATACAGTTGAAGTCGGAAGTTTATATACACTTATGTTGGAGTCATTAAAACTCGTTTTTCAACCACTGCACAACAGCATCATGTTGTGGGGGTGCTTTGCTGCAGGAGGGACTGGTGTACTTCACAAAATAGATGAAATCATGAGGATGGAAAATTATGTGGATATACTGAAGCAACATCTCAAGACATCAGTCAGGAAGTTAAAGCTTGGTCGCAAATGGGTCTTCCAAATGGACAATGACCCCAAGCACACTTCCAAAGTTGTGGCAAAATGGCTTAAGGACAACAAAGTCAAGGTAATGGAGTGGCCATCACAAAGCCCTGACATCAATCCTATCCTTATTGTGGGAAGCTTGTGGAAGGCTATCCGAAACATTTGACCCAAATTAAACTATTTAAAGGCAATGCTACCAAACACTAATTGAGTGTATGTAAACTTCTGACCCACTGAGAATGTGATGAAAGAAATAAAAGCTGAAATAAATCATTCTCTCCACTATTATTCTGACATTTCACATTCTTAAAATAAAGTGGTGATCCTAACTGACCTAAGTCAGGGAATTTTTACTAGGATTAAATGTCAGGAATTGTGAAAAACTGAGTTTAAATGTGTTTGGCTAAGGTGTATATAAACCTCCGACTTCAACTGTATACTTTTAACACACACACTCTTCAGTTACTTAGGAATCTACTGATGTTTTCCTTTGTTGCACTCACAATGTTCTTAAGAGTAAACTGTAAACTTAGTCACCATCCAAAATTGTCTTCTTCTTGTCTTCTTCTTGCGAAGTCGACCAAACCCTAAGCTAGAATGGGCAGGTGCAGTGTCCACATGTGTGTCCAAGCCAACTGATTGGCCAAAAACCAAAGGGCTGTGATTGACAGCTGAGATATCCACCCTTTTTGTTCTACTTTTCGACACTACTGTTGTCCATTCAGGACATTCATCTTCATCAACTTGGCTCAAGGCGCCGTTTGATTCAAGCATCCACTTTCGCCATCTCTCAATGGCCCACAATGGTTTTTACAGCCATTTTTGTAGTTCTTAAGTGCCTAGTCCTGTATAGAAGGACAGTTAGGGCAAAGGGGCAGAGCAGTGAAGGGAAGCTTATTACTACTGTCACTTTAGAGGACCATGAGGGCCTGTAGGGTGCCGACAAGGGGATTATGGGCCGCCCAATAAAGAAGGTGCATGGAGACGCAGGGACAGTCCTGGGCCACCCCATGGAATAACACCGGTGTGGCGGAGGATCCTCTGACTCAGCTGTTGCAGGGCAGCTGGGGCCCATCTTTGAACACTGAGTATGGTCTACTGCGGCGGAGGAATGTTGCACATCGGCCACAACTGTCGAGGATCATCAGGGATCTGGATGTAGGGGCCGGCTGGGCCCCAGAGATGAGGTCAGGTGGTCTCCCACATCGGCAGGGCTTTGAGTTGGCCAAGGCAGGAGGCGAGCGGCCCCACAGAATTAGAGACAGCAATCCCCCCGGGTCAGGGAACAGTGGGTCCCCCAAGTCATGGGGCTGAACCTATCAGTGCAGGAAACTCAGTGTCTGACAGGGCAGGGGACTTTTAACCTACCCCTAAGACTGACAACTGCAAGTCAGTTATGGTGGGAGGCTGCAGAACTAGCTGAGCAGGAAACTTATAACCTAGTGCTAGTTTAGGTGAACCTATCGCCTGGCGGAGCAGTGGACTGAGGTCCGACTAGAGCTGGAGACAGCAAAACTAGAATGGCTGAAGGCTGGGAGCGCAGTGCTGATTACTTTGCACCTGAAAGGGAGAACGACTCTGAACCTGAGGGAGAAAAAGTCTGGACCGGACAGGGAAACTGATTCTGGACCAGCCAGGGAAACTGACTCTGGACCTGCCATGGAAACTGACTCTGGAACTGAGAGGGAAAATGAAACTACTGAAGGCTAGGAGAGCAGTAGGGCTCAGGGCCTACTGGAAAGATTGGTACCTTTGAGCCTGGCGGGGAAGGAGCCTGATGTCCCACCTGGGCTAGGGACTGAGGTCCGACCAATGCTGGAGACAGCAGACCTAGTGCAGCTGGAGACTGAGGACCTAGTGCTAGGGACTGAGGGCAGACAAGGGCTGAGAACCCAGCACAGATCACTTGTGGCTTAGTAGGGCAGGAGGCTCTAAGCCTGGTGGGCCAGGGTACGGCAGACTGAATATGTCTGGAGACAGCAAGCTAGTGCAGCAAACTCTGTGCCTAGTAGGCACTAAACCAGGCAGGCTAGGCTACTGTCTAACAGCTAAGGCAGGGGGCTGTGATCTGTGCAGGGCAGAAGACTGCAGACCTGCAGATAGGCCAGCGACTGTGGGGCCTAGCTGGGTAGGATACCTAGGGCCTGGCAGAACAACAAACTTAGGGGCGACCAGTACAGGGAACTGTGGACCTAGAACAACAGAGGACTGGGGGACGAGCAGTATGATAGGAGTCTGGGAACCTAAGTCAGAACAGTGTGAACCTGCAACCAGGGCCAGAGACTGAAGGCCAGGTACAGATAGAAACTGAGAGCCTACCAAGGAGGCAGGATAGACTGTTGTTAATACTGTTATGTTTTATTTTTTGTTTGTGTTTTATTATCATTGTCCATCTATAAGTAATTTCCAAGTTTATGTAATGTTGAACAGTATGGAGTTGCATGTTCAAAATGGGGGACTGATGGATTCTGGGTTCTAACTCCTAAACTTGAAACAGGGTTAATTATCAGGTATCCTATTGAAATATTGAGTGCTATGTTTTAGAGGGTTTACACCAGAAGCGAATGGTTATCTGTAGGAGGAAGGTAGCAATTAAGCTTGGAATGTACTGAGTGTAGGGAAAACAATCATATGTGGCAGGCATTGATAAGGGAAGAGTCATGGATTAGTGATGAAGGGGGTGGAGGTCAGGTCAGGTCACGCTATGGGAGAAGCAAAAGCTTATTGCCTGTATCACTTTGTATATTTATTGCTAGGCAGGAAACTATGTTTAGCGAGGAGGAGACTCCACCCAAAGTGGGGTACATTTACCACCACTATTGTAACCATGTCTTTGTTGATTCAGCTGTTCAATCCTTTGAGAAGAATAAACTTGGTTCATGCTTTCATAGTGTCCGTTGAGTTCTTACTCTGATAATTAGAATCTAACAGAAAAGGTAATATACAGTAGC
Organism: Oncorhynchus mykiss; assembly: GCF_057628025.1. Taxonomy (NCBI): domain Eukaryota; kingdom Metazoa; phylum Chordata; class Actinopteri; order Salmoniformes; family Salmonidae; genus Oncorhynchus; species Oncorhynchus mykiss. The sequence continues at coordinate 82,067,462 of NC_143027.1, forward strand.
CTGAAACATTCAGATGAAGGATAGGCCTACCTAGCTACAGATTGTACACCAGATAATGTAATTTAACCAAAGATTTTTGATATCCATTACTGGGCATTACAGGTTTGCCTATACAAAACGTTGCCCTCGACTTTTCAACTAACTTGGTATTGGAGATATGATCTTTGTTCTCAATTCGGAAGAAATGTGTATCTTATCAAATGTTCCCTCGCCATTTTACAGTGCCTTGCGAAAGTATTCGGCCCCCTTGAACTTTGCGACCTTTTGCCACATTTCAGGCTTCAAACATAAAGATATAAAACTGTATTTTTTTGTGAAGAATCAACAACAAGTGGGACACAATCATGAAGTGGAACGACATTTATTGGATTTTTCTAACTTTTTTAACAAATCAAAAACTGAAAAATTGGGCGTGCAAAATTATTCTTACTTACTTATTATTCTTACTTATTCTTATTCTTAAAATTATTATTACTCTTAATGTTTTGGGGCTGTTGCTGGGCAACACGGACTTTCAACTCCCTCCAAAGATTTTCTATGGGGTTGAGATCTGGAGACTGGCTAGGCCACTCCAGGACCTTGAAATGCTTCTTACAAAGCCACTCCTTCGTTGCCCGGGCGGTGTGTTTGGGATCATTGTCATGCTGAAAGACCCAGCCACGTTTCATCTTCAATGCCCTTGCTGATGGAAGGAGGTTTTCACTCAAAATCTCACAATACATGGCCCCATTCATTCTTTCCTTTACACGGATCAGTCGTCCTGGTCCCTTTGCAGAAAAACAGCCCCAAAGCATGTTTCCACCCCCATGCTTCACAGTAGGTATGGTGTTCTTTGGATGCAACTCATCATTCTTTGTCCTCCAAACACGACGAGTTGAGTTTTTACCAAAAGGTTATATTTCGGTTTCATCTGACCATATGACATTCTCCCAATCTTCTTCTGGATCATCCAAATGCTCTCTAGCAAACTTCAGACGGGCCTGGACATGTACTGGCTTAAGCAGGGGGACACGTCTGGCACTGCAGGATTTGAGTCCCTGGCGGCGTAGTGTTACTGATGGTAGGCTTTGTTACTTTGGTCCCAGCTCTCTGCAGGTCATTCGCTAGGTCCCCCCGTGTGGTTCTGGGATTTTTGCTCACCGTTCTTGTGATCATTTTGACCCCACGGGGTGAGATCTTGCATGGAGCCCCAGATCGAGTGACATTATCAGTGGTCTTGTATGTCTTCCATTTCCTAATAATTGCTCCCACAGTTGATTTCTTCAAACCAAGCTGCTAACCTATTGCAGATTCAGTCTTCCCAGCCTGGTGCAGGTCTACAATTTTGTTTCTGGTGTCCTTTGACAGCTCTTTGGTCTTGGCCATAGTGGAGTTTGGAGTGTGACTGTTTGAGGTTGTGGACAGGTGTCTTTTATACTGATAACAAGTTCAAACAGGTGCCATTAATACAGGTAACGAGTGGAGGACAGAGGAGCCTCTTAAAGAAGAAGTTACAGGTCTGTGAGAGCCAGAAATCTTGCTCGTTTGTAGGTGACCAAATACTTATTTTCCACCATAATTTGCAAATAAATTCATTAAAAATCCTACAATGTGATTTTCTGGATTTTTTACATTTTGTCTGTCATAGTTGAAGTGTACCTATGATGAAAATTACAGGCCTCTCTCATCTTTTTAAGTGGGAGAACTTGCACAATTGGTGGCTGACTAAATACTTTTTTGTCCCACTGTATAAGTAGATGATAGCACATCTCACAGTGTGACAAAAAAAAAGACCTTCACATGCAAGAGGCATTTCTCACTCGATACAAAACGCGTATTTTACTCTTTCTGAGTATATTCTGGTTTTTGGAGAAGCACCTGCAACTGAACACAGACATTAAGGTACACATGTCTTCCCGAATCGAGAACAAAGAAAGTAGAAGCATGAACAGGTTAGTGGAAAAATAGCTTCCAACCCATTCTACTAGCAAAATGTATAATGGCTACTATGGAATAATTTACATATCACCATTTTAATGTATAGCTAATTGTATCCCTACATTTATATACTTACAAAAATAAATCACACACACACAAAAAAAAAAAATCTATACAAAAATATATTTGAGTTCAGTGTGACATGACAGAGTAGTTACAGGTTCTGCATCACCATATAATTGAACAATGTTCACCATTACGAGTGCATAGCATTCCTTCAGTCAATACAGCTAGAACTCAAGGTGACATTGTTGGTTTTCCTATAGGAACACACAATGTATACAAATCACTGTACTTCAAATGAAGAATCAAATCATCCATAAAAATAAATCCAAAGTAAGTGGGCTTTTTCCTTGTGAGAGCTAAGAGTATATAAAAGTATATTCCATGGAGAAGCTAACAAAGACAATTCGCTTAAAGTCTTACTCTTTACAAAAGTGTGCATCAAGAGTTGCTCTGTTGTGCCACCCTGTATCAGAAGTAGAGAGGTGTCAAAGCTCAACCCCCCTCTGCTTGAAGAGCTCCTCTAGTTGTCTCTCCAGTGCTGGGTTGGTCCCCCTCAGTCCTCTCACTACCTGGGCTGCCCACACAAAGTACTCCTGAACACGCTCTGTCGACCAACCTGGCAACCACAATACAGAATAAATATAAGATATGGGTAAAGAGAGGGACAGTCAGACAACCAGAGGGAAGCAAGTGAAGACAAGCAACGAAACAGAGAGAGAGAGAGAGAACGAGAAGTATCCTGATAGGGTATCAGTTTATTGTGTCTAGCCTACGACATTTGCCTAGTCAGTTGGTTGCATCAAGAGGCTGAAAACAGACAGACAGACAGAGCGCACAATCACCTGTTGGCGTGCTGCGGTTGATGTCCCTCAGGTTGTATAGTTTGTCAGCCAGTTTGACCAGTTTGGCCTGGTGGCTGGCATGAGGTGCATACTCCACCTGCTTACGCTTTGTCTCCTCCTTGGACAGTGCTTTGTCGTCTGTCACTTCCTGGACCAGCCGCGCCACCGTTTGCCCAAAGACGATCTGTAGCTCTCCTATGCTGGTGTCAGTGTCCTCCACTGTGTCATGGAGCAAAGCTGCCTGAGGACAGTTGGAAAAGACAAAAATATCAGTGAAATACCAGTCATTCCTGTTAACAAACTCTGGCTAACACAAACTCAATAAATGTTGAACGTTTTAATGAGCTTAACATTGCCCATTGACTGATGTATCATTACAAAGTAATAAACCCCACCTGAATATAAAATGTATCTTCAAACCTTAACCAAACAGCTAACACTTACCTGAAACATTTATTTTTCATTTTTATATATTGTAATGAAACAGCAGGGGGCAGGTCTCGAACCCTTGACCTTCGAGCCCGAGGTCCGGCGGCGCTATTGAGTGTGCGGCAAAAGCATGCTCGTGCGGCAGGGTCGATTTCCGCGCTTATAAACCAAGGGTCGTTACAATATGGACAATTTTGACTTCGTGGATGTGCGATTTTGTGGAAAGCAGCATTTTAAGTCTGTCTGAAACACAAAACACTTACTTGCAAAACTTCAATGTCTGTGATCCCACCTTCATGGCTTAGGATCCTTGCCACTCCTGCAAAATGATAAACACAGCAAATGTAAATGCAGATATTCACACAATGAAGTCCGAGTAGAGAGATAGGTCCTTAGCAATAACTATCTAGCTGGATAGCCGTTAGATTGTTGTCATAACTGTACCTATTGGGTGGGTGATATATGGTGTTTGTTCAGCATCTTTACGTCGTTGATTGCGGTGCTTTTCAGCAGCGAAGTTAACCGTCTCCAACAAAATGACAGAATCTGAACTCATGCTGTAAAAGTAGTTATTGACACACAATACAGACAGTATATTAACGTTTGATCACCATTTATCAAATTGGCACATCTCAGTGATGTCAGCGTCTCTGCCTTCTCTTTAAGGGCGCGTTCCTCCAGGGAGAGGCTATACGGACACGCCTGTTGCCCAAAATGATGACGTATATCGCCAGCCTGGTCTCATACACTAGACGTAACATAGTAATAGTAAATCTGGTACGCCATACTAGTATGATATGTTATGATTTGTATGACTACATAAGATAGACGGTTAATGTTAGCTAGCAGGTCAACAGAAGCCAAGGCTAGGGCCCTACTAAATCTGCAATATGGAGAATTTAATATTTTACTTTCAGTTTTGTACACCAGCTTCAAACAGCTGAAAATACAACATTTGTGGTTATGGAAAATATAGCGGTTTAGATGGCACAATGACTCTCTACAATCTACTTGCTTGTTTTGTAAACTGAAATTAGGTGAACTATTAGAATGTTAGCAACCATGAAATGGAGGAGCATTTCTGCATAGTGCATCTTTAAGTATCAAAAGTAAAAGTATAAATAATTTCATATTCCTTATATTAAGCAAACCAGAAGGCACAATTTTCGTGTTTTTTTTATTTATAGAAAGCTAGGGGCACTCTCCAAGACTCATCATTTACAAACGAAGCATTTGCTTTAGTGAGTCCGCCAGATCAGAAGCAGTAGGGATGACCAAGGATGTTCTCTTGATAAGTGCATGAATTGGACAATATCCTGCTAAGCATTTGATATTTAGACCTTTTGGGTGTCAGGGAAACTTTAGGGAGTAAAAAGTACTTTCTATGTAATGGAGTAAAAGTAAAAGTTGTCAAAAATATAAATAGTAAAGTACAAATAACCCCAAAAACTACTTAAGTAGTACTCCAAAGTATTTTTACTCAAGTAATTTACATCACTGATCACATGTGCCCTACAGAAAATACTGCTAAACAACAGCCTCTTGATAGCTGCACACTAGAAAAATAAAAGGTAACTACACCCCCCAAAAGATTCTCAAACATTTCCCCTACTTTACATTTTTTTAACATTATTATTATTTTTTTATTTCACCTTTATTTAACCAGGTAGGCCAGTTGAGAAAAAGTTCTAATTTACAACAGCGATAAAGCAAAGCAGTGCGACACAAAAAACAACACAGAGTTACACATGGAACAAACAAGCGTACATTCAATAACACAATAGAAAAAAATAAAGTCTATATACAGTGTGTGCAAATGGTGTGAGAAGGTAAGGCAATACATAGGCCATAGTAGGAAAGTATTTACATTTTAGCAAATTAACACTGGAGTGATAGATGAGCAGATGATGATGTGCAAGTAGAAAGAAATACTGGTGTGCAAAAGAGCAGAAAAGTAAATAAAAACAATATGGGGATGAGGTAGGTAGATTGGGTGGGCTATTTACAGATGGGCTATGTACAGCTGCAGCGATGGGTTAGCTGCTCAGATAGCTAATGTTTAAAGTTAGTGAGGGAAATATAAGTCTCCAGCTTCAGCGATTTTTGCAATTCGTTCCAGTCATTGGCAGCAGAGAACTGGAAGGAAAGGCCAAATGAGGTGTTGGCTTTGGGGATGACTAGTGAGATATACCTGCTGGAGCGCGTGCTACGGGTGGGCGCTGTTATCGTGACCAGTGAGCTGAGATAAGGCGGAGCTTTACCTAGCATAGACTTATAGATGACCTGGAGCCAGTGGGTCTGGCGACGAATATGTAGGGAGGGCCAGCTGACTAGAGTATACAGGTCGCAGTGGTGGGTGGTATAAGGGGCTTTGGTGACAAAACAGATGGCACTGTGATAGACTGCATCCAGTTTGCAGAGTAGAGTATTGGAAGCTGTTTTGTAAATGACATCGCCAAGTCGAGGATCGGTAGGATAGTCAGTTTTACGAGGGTATTTTTGGCAGCGTGAGTGAAGGAGGCTTTGTTGCGAAATAGGAAGCCGATTCTAGATTTCATTTTGGATTGGAGATGTTTAATATGAGTCTGAAAGGAGAGTTTACAGTCTAGCCAGACACCTAGGTATTTGTAGTTGTCCACATAATCTAAGTCAGAACCGTCCAGAGTGGTGATGCTAGTCGGTCGGGCGGGTGCAGGCTGCGAACGTTTGAAAGCATTTGGTTTTCCTAGCATTTAAGAGCAGTTGGTTGCCACGGAATGAGTGTTGTATGGCATTGAAGCTCGTTTGGAGGTTAGTTAACACAGTGTCCAAAGAGGGGCCAGATGTATACAGAATGGTGTCGTCTGCGTAGAGGTGGATCAGAGAATCACCCGCAGCAAAGCAACATCGTTGATACAGTGGGGAGAACAAGTATTTGATACACTGCCGATCTTGCAGGTTTTCCTACTTATAAAGCATGTAGAGGTCTGTCATTTTTATCATAGGTACACTTCAACTGTGAGAGACAGAATCTAAAACAAAAATCCAGAAAGTCACATTGTATGATTTATAATTAATTAATTTGCATTTTATTGCATGACATAAGTATTTGATCACCTACCAACCAGTAAGAATTCCAGCTCTCACAGACCTGTTAGTTTTTCTTTAAGAAGCCCTCCTGTTCTCCACTCATTACCTGTATTAACTGCACCTGTGTGAACTCGTTACCTGTATAAAGACACCTGTCCACACACTCAATCAAACAGACTCCAACCTCTGCACAATGGCCAAGACCAGAGAGCTGTGTAAGGACATCAGGGAAAAAAATTGTAGACCTGCACAAGGCTGGGATGGGCTACAGGACAATAGGCAAGCAGCTTGGTGAGAAGGCAACAACGATACGAAAGAGAGGTTGAACAGACTGGTAACAGGGGTTGCAACAATGGCGGCAGATCATTTTAGAAAGAGAGAGTCCAGATTGTCTAGCCCAGCTGATTTTTACATCTGCTATCTGGATTTGGGTGAAGGAGAAGCTGGGGAGGCTTGGGCAAGTAGCTGCGGGGAGTGCGGAGCTGTTGGCCGGGGTTGGGGTAGCCAGGAGGAAAGTATGGCCAGCCGTAGAGAAATGCTTATTGAAATTCTTGATTATCGTGGATTTTTCGGTGTTGACAGTGCCTCAGTGCCTAGCCTCAGTGAAGTGGGCAGCTGGGAGGAGGTGCTCTTATTCTCCATGGACTTTACAGTGTCCCAAAACGTTTTGGAGTTAGAGCTACAGGATGACAAATTTCTGTTTGTAAAAGCTAGTCTTTGATTTTTTGACTGACTGCGTGTATTGGTTCCTGACTTCCCTGAAAAGTTGCATATCGCGTGGACTATTTGATGCTAGTGCAGTCCGCCACAGGATGTTTTTGTGCTGGTCGAGGGCATTCAGGTCTGGAGTGAACCAAGGGCTATTTCTGTTCTTAGTTCTACATTTTTTTAAAGGGGCATGCTTATTTAAAATGGTGAGGAAATTGCTTTTAAAGAACGGCCAGGCATCCTTGACTGACGGGATGAGGTCAAAATCCTTCCAGTATACCCGGGCCAGGTCGATTCAAAAGGCCTGCTCGAAGAAATGTTTTAGGGAGCATTTGACAGTGATGAGGGGTGGTCGTTTGACCGCGGACCCATAGCGGATGCAAGCAATGAGGCAGTGATTGCTGAGATCCTGATTGAAAACCGCAGAGGTGTATTTGGAGGGCAAGTTGGTCAGGATAATATCTATGAGGGTGCCCATGTTTACGGACTAAGGGTTGTACCTGGTGTGTTCCTTGATAATTGATTTGTGTGAGATTGAGGGCATCGATCTTAGATTGTAGGACTGCCAGGGTGTTAAGCATGTCCCAGTTTAGGTCACCTAACAACACAAACTTTGATGATAGATGGGGGCAATCAATTCACATATGCTGTCCAGGGCACAGCTGGTAACTGAGGGTGGTCTATAACAGGCAGCAACAGTGAGAGACTTATTTCTGGAGAGATACATTTTTAAAATTAGAAGCTCGAACTGTTTGGGCATAGACCTGGAAAGTATGACAGAACTTTGCAGGCTATCTCTGGAGTAGATTGCAACTCCTCCGCCTTTGGCAGTTCTATCTTGACGGAAAATGTTGTAGTTGGGTATGGAAATCTCAGAATTTTTGATGTTCTTCCTAAGCCAGGATTCAGACACGGCAAGCACATCAGAGTTGGCGGAGTGTGCTAAAGCAGTAAGTAAAACAAACTTAGGGAGGAGACTTCTGATGTAAACACGCGTGAAACCAAGGCTTTTTCGGTTACAGAAGTCAACAAATGAGAGTGCCTGGGGACACGCAGGGCCTGGGTTAACCTCCACATCACCCGAGGAACAGAGGAGGAGTAGGATGAGGGTACGGCTAAAGGCTATCAAAACTGGTTGTCTAGTGCGTTGGGAACAGAGAATAAAAGGAGCAGATTTCTGGGCATTGTAGAATAGATTCAGTCATCTCTTGATGTGGTTTAGGCATTGTTGTGGACTTAACATCAAACTTAGTTGTTTTCTATTTTTAAAATGTGTGATTTGTAGAGTGAAAATCAGAAAAAAAAAAAACAGGGAACACGGAAACCTGGAAAAACAAAACAAAGAAAACATCATTTTGGAAAATTACTCAACGGAATCTGGCTAAAAATGTAAACAGATTTTATAGGGCCCAACATGGCCCAGTAACTCACTGGCCCGGGCCGTGGAGTTGGAAGCGCAAAACTATTTTACCACACCAGGCAAATACTGGGAAAAATCCCAAATGGAAATTCGACATTGGTCTGGACCCAAATCAGGGTATGTCCGCCAAGGCCATGGCCCAGTTAGTCTTTTGGGCCAGGTCTTGGAGATGGAAACACAAAAGGTAGCATTGGTCGGCTAAACACTGGAGTCAAATGTGACAATGGAAATGTGCCAATATGAGCCCCTAAACACAACTTTGCAATTCTTAATCACTTTTGTTAGCCCATTTGTGTGGTAGTTGGGGCATAAGAACTGAGCAGTGTCAGGGTTAAATACCAGAACAGATATAAGTACTGGTTCAGGAAAGCACAGGTGATAGCTGGGAACTGTTTACCTGAATCACATTTCCTTATGTTTGTTCTGGTATTTAACCCTGAAGCTGCTCCCTCCTAATGTCCCATCTGCTAAACAGAGAATTTCTGGGACAATGCAAGGATAACTTTAGAAAAGGGTCAAGTCTAGAAAAAGAAATGCGCTCTGTTTGTATTGAGATCAGATGATTCATTTCGGAGAAATGTAGCAGAATGTCCGCAAAATTTAATCTTGTTCCATCTTCTCCCTCTGCGTTGCCACTGCACTTCCTCTCATCATCACATTTGGTAGAATGGAAGCCCTTAATGGACTTCTCAGGTTTTTATCCAATATAGGTTTCCCCTTCACCTGTTGCCAGGCTGAGGGGAAGTGGGACTCTTCAGGCTTCAATGGCTTACATGGCACCTTCCACTTAACACTTCACAAAGCAACTGTTCTGATTATGTAGAGGTTGTTGACACTTCTCTTTCTAAGTCCTAAGAATCACCCTGGGTGATGCAAACACAATTACCAAAAATATAACTAGTGCTTAAAATAAAAACTGGAGTGCAGTGCTGCTTTGGAAAAACCCTAGGCCTAACAAAGTGAATTTCAAAGACACGTGAAGTGACATTGCAGAAAAAACACATACCGTGTCTGAAATGCATTGTCACGATGATGGAGGAGTCATTAGAATTCACATGATAATGCATGGTAAAGTGATGATAATGGCAGGATATACTACACTATGATTTGTATCAGGAGTAGGCTGCCAGCACAGAAGACATAAAGTATACACCCATGACCTGAAAGACTGCATTCTTGGCAGTTGAAACAAATCAGCCTATAAATATTTGCTCTCAAGTTTCGGAAAAGGGGTTGTGAAGGAGTGGCCTTCACTAGAGAGACATTCATTTTAAAGCATTTATTCCAAGCATTTATAGAGCAAGTTGTGTTTGTGTAGGTCATTATTTAATCCAGTCATTTGCCAAACTCCCCACCCACTGGGCACACCAGGCAATTTCAACGTGGACAATTGGGTAATATTTGTTTGAGACATTGATCAATGAGATTAAAACTATATTCACCCAGTCAAAAAGACAGACAAAAGTTAGTTTAATATTCAATGTTTTATCACTATACGTTCAAACATCTAAAAGCACAACCAAATTCCACTAGAATTTATTTGGGGGGTTTAGTTTTCACCCGAATTGTCTATCACTGCACTTTCAACCATTCAAAAGCACAGTGACGTTCAAATGGGGAATACAATGCCAGGTATTTTGTTTATTTATACAACAGATGAATGTGTTATCACTGTGACTTATCTAATAGCAGAAACTCATTTATTTGAGTTATTTAACCAGGCAAGTCAGTTTAGAAAAAGTTCTTATTTACAATGACGACCTACCCCGGACAAACCCTAACCCGGACGATGCTAGGCCAATTGTGCGCCGCCCTATGGGACTCCCAATCACGGCCGGTTGTGATACAGCCTGGAATTAAACCAAGGTCTGTAGTGACGCCTTTAGCACTGAGATGCAGTGCCTTAGACGGCTGCGCCACCTGGATTGCAGTTGAGATTATATTAAAAGTACATGGTGCAAGTGATCAATGCCGTTCGAGATTCTGCACAGATTATTGCAGCGATCTCCACAGACCTGCAATGATCTATGCATGCTATCTTCAACATGAACACTTTATATGATTATATAAGAAGAAATAGTTACATTAACCTCAACATTTGTCCATGGATGTGATACTCATTTTAAGGTTGAATGTTACATCAGTTTGTAAAATAGCCTTAATGATGGTGTTGGAGTTGTGCACTGCCACTAAGTCGTGGGTAAACAGGGAGTACAGGAGGGGACTGAGAACGCACCCCTAAGAGGCCCCTGTGTTGAGGGTTAGCATGGCAGATGTGTTGTTGTCTCATAGCTCAATAACTCAGCATCAATAACCCAACAACCCAACTAAGTGACCCAAATGGCTGGGTCAGAATAACTGAACTTGTATTCTGTCCAATACTTATCCAAGTTGGATTGTTTAACCCAACATTTTTAGAGTGTAGCCAGGCAAGAATAGGCCTACCAGTCCCAGAGACCCTGTAATGCTGATTGTAACCCTAAACCCCTACATTCGTATACAAAAAAATAGATGACACATACACACAATAAATCAAATGTATTTTTCACTCAGTGTGTCATTATAGAGTAGTTACCGGTTCCGCATCACCATTAAATGCATATAGTAACCATTTTCATCTTTACAAATGCATGGCATTGCTTTATTCAATACAGTGAGATAACTCAATGTGACATATTCATGGTTTGCCAGTTCTACAAACAAAATGTATACAAAGTACTGTAGAATAAAGTAATAAGCGAATCACCTATTAAAATACATCTTATTAAGTGGGCCTTTTCCTTGTGAGAGTTAAGAGTATAGAAAGTTTATTCCACAGAGAAGCCATCTAACATAAATACATCTAAATCTTCAAATTAACTCTTTACAAAAGTGTGCGTCAACAGTTGCTCTGTTGTGTCACCCTGTGTTAAAAGAAGAGAAGTATCAAACCTCTGATGGAAGAGCTCATCCAGGTCTCCCTCTAGTGCTGGGTTGGTCCCCCTCGGTCCTCTCATCACCTGCACTGCCCACACAAAGTACTCCTGAACATGCTCTGCCATCCAAACTGGCAACCACAATACAGAATAAATATAAGATATGGGGGGGTAGATAAAGATATGGACAGTCAGACAACCAGAGAGGGAAGCAAGCAAGTGAAGAGAAGCAAAGAGCCAGATAGAGAGAGAGATAAAGTAAGAGATGTCAGTTTATTGTGTAGTATGACATTCTATGCCATTTGACTGCAGTTCAGTTGGTTGGATCAAGATGGCTGAATAAAGACAGAGACAGACACATAAAGATAGACAAACAGATGAAGAGCACGCGAGGGAGAGGGAGAGAAACAAGAGAGAGAGAGAGAAAGAGAGAAACAATCAGGGTGTCTCCCCACGTGGCCAATGGCCCACCTCTTGGCCGCAGCCATCCTATTTCCCAAGTAAAAATACCCTTTGAATGACCAAAACATCACCCATAATATTTTTACACTATTAAAATGCTCAGAATTGGTCAGGAAAGGAGAACTCTGCATTTAGGATTTGTGCAGCAGATCAGCCAAATGATGGCCTCAATGAGAACTGTGTCATTGTATGGCAAGACAAATGGTATGATAAGGCGTGGAGTGATAAAAACATATATTCTGCTACAAGGAGAAGCTGATCCTGGTTCAGGAGATGAAGACGTGGGAGGAGGCTCTGGAGTACTGCAGGGATCACTACACCGACCTCCCCAGTCTGCTCTCTGAAACTGAACATCTCCAGGCCCAGAGCAAGATAGAGGGTGCCCAGACCGACCATGTGTGGACGGGTCTGATCTTCCTGGCCAGAGAATGGCTGTGGGTGAACGGGGACCACCTGGAGTACCAGGCCTGGTCTGGCGGGGAGCTGCCCCACTGCCCCGCTCAATACCTCCACTGTGGGACCCTGACCAGAGATGGAGAGCAGTGGGGAACCAGGAACTGTGAGGAGAGGAGGAACTTCCTCTGCTACAGAGCGTGAGCCCCAGAGGAGAGAGATATTACTGTAGTAGATATGATTATCTATGGATGTTCTCTACTTATTACTAGTTAACACTGTGATTGATTATTCACTCTATTTACTTGTTGGAGAATATTAACCTATTGGGTGTGTGTTTTCTACAATAGTCTATTATTACTGTATCTATAGATGCTGTGGTTATAATAGTGTGTGACTTGTGAGTTTTGATTTACATTTAATTGAGTTGGGAATTAAAATAGTTTTTTTAAACATGTCATTCGATTTAGGTGGAGTAACAAAATAAACAAGAAATCACAAAATTCCTTCAGGTTGATGACTTTTTGCAAATCCAATCAGTTTTCCACTTAATCATGTTCTGAATGAAAAACATAGATTATTATTATAGTTTTTTTATTACATGGAAACAAAATTGAATCAACCAGTTTGTGTACAGTGGGAAGTCACCTAGCTCACATGATGTTTCATAATTATATAACATGATAAAAGAGTAAGAATGCTAAGATGCTGCTGTATGCTAGTTACTAGCATCTTGTTGGTACATGTAAACTCCACGTTAAAGCCTTCTTCAGCCTGTAGGCCTAAGTCTGTGTATCATTACTATTAGTTTAGACAGTAATAGTAGATCTGAACGTACATATCATGTATTGTATATCATGTCATGAAACTGACTGTTTGTATGAAATAAACAATTGACATAGACAATATTCCTTCTCATTTGTATTGGTGCACCTACAGTGCCTTCTGGAAGTATTCATACCCCTTGACTTTTTCCAAATGTTGTTGTGTTGCAGCCTGAAATTAAAATGGATGAAGATAAGATTTTTTGTCACCGGCCTACACACAATACAATACCCGATAATGTCAAAGTGGAATAATGTTTTTTACATTTTTACTAATTCATAAAAACTAAAAGCTGAAATGTCTTGAGTCAATAAGTATACAAGCCCCTTGTTATAGCAAGCCTAAATAAGTTCAGGAGTATGTACACTACCGTTCAAAAGTTTAGGATTACTTAGAAATGTCCTTGTTTTTGAAAGAAATGCACATTTTTTTGTCCATTAAAATAACATCAAATTGATCAGACATACAGTGTAGACATTGTTAATGTTGTAAATGACTATTGTAGCTGGAAACGGCTGATTTTTAATGGAATATCTACATGGGCGTACAGAGGCCCATTATCAGCAACCATCACTCCTGTGTTCCAATGGCACGTTGTGTTAGCTAATCCAAGTTTATCATTTAAAAAGGCTAATTGATCATTAGAAAACCTTTTTGCAATTATTTTAGCACAGCTGAAAACTGTTGTTCTGATTAAAGGAGCAATAAAACTGGCCTTCTTTAGACTAGTTGAGTATCTGGAGCATCAGCATTTGTGGGTTCGATTACAGGCTCAAAATGGCCAGAAACAAAGACCTTTCTTCTGAAACTCGTCAGTCGATTCTTGTTCTGAGAAATTAAGGCTATTCCATGCGAGAAATTGCCAAGAAACTGAAGATCTCATTCAACGCTGTTTACTACTCCCTTCACAGAACAGCGAAAACTGGCTCTAACCAGAATAGAAAGAAGAGTGGGGGGGGGGCCCGGTGCACAACTGAGCAAGAGGAAAAGTACATTAGAGTGTCTAGTTTGAGAAACAGACGCCTCACAGGTCCTCAACTGGCAGATTTATTAAATAGTACCCTCAAAACACCAGTCTCAACATCAACAGCGAAGAGGCGACTCCGGGATGCTGGCCTTCTGTGCTTAACAAGTAACATAATAAGTTGCATGGACTCACTATGTGTACAATAATAGTGTTTAACATGGTTTTTGACTATCTCAACTCTGTACCTCACACATACAATTATCTGTAAGGTCCCATCATGTTATGGGAATGCTTGTAATTGTTAAGGACTGGGGAGTTTCTCCAGGATAAAAAAAAATAAACAGAATGCAGCTAACCACAGGCAAAATTCTAGAGGAAAACCTGGTTCAGTCTGCTTTCCACATGACACTGGGAGATGAATTCACCTTTCAACAGGACAATAACCTACAACACAAAGCCAAATCTACACTGGAGTTGCTTACCAAGAAGACAGTGAATATTCCTCAGTGGCCGATCTACAGTTTTTACTTAAATCTACTTGAAAATCTACGGCAAGTCCTGAAAATGTTTGTCTAGCAATGATCAACAACCAATTTGAAAGAGCTTAAAGAATTTTTAAAAGAATAATGGGAAAATGTTGCACAATCCAGGTGTGGAAAGCTCTTAGAGATTTACCCAGAAAGACTCACAACTGTAATCGCTTCCAAAGGGGATTCTGACATGTACTGACTCATGTAAATTAGATATTTCTGTATTTCATTTTTAATACATTTAAAAAAAATTATTCTAAAAACATAATTTCACTTTGTCATTATGGGGTATTGTGTGTAGATGGGTGAGGAAAAAAATGATTTAAAACATTTAGAATTTAGGCTGTAATACGTGAAAATGTGGAACAAGTCTAGGGGGATGAATACTTTCTGAAGGCATCGTTGGGCTTTACCAGCTCCCTACTGTGAATCACAACGTTGGACAAAATACATCACATAATACATGAAAATTGGTGTATAGTAATGACCAACAACCAGAGCGTGAAACATTTAAAAAATAATAATGGGCAAATGTTGCACAATCCAGGTGTGGAAAGCTATCAGAGACTTACCCATGCAGAAAGACTCACAGCTGTATTCACTGCCAAAAGTGCTTCTACAAAGTATTGACTCAGGGGTGTGAATACTAAACTGGCAAACGTTTTCAATTTGTCATTATAGGGTATTATGTGTAGATGGGTGAGACAAACTATTGAATCCCTTTTGAGTTCAGGCTGTAGCATAACAAAATGTGGAATAAGTCAAGGGGTATGAATACTTTCTGGCACAGTAGCAACAGATATGTCAAGGAAATAAATGGCAGAACATTTCGTTGAGAGAGCACACATTCTCGCTGATAACCTGTCATGTGCCATGAAATACGATATGCCTGAAATAATTAAAATAGTTACTACATATTTACACGGTTTATGGTTACAAAAAGATGTCATCCAAAATCCACCTGAAGGAAACATAGAACTGACAATAACTGAACATCTTTTACAATTAGTAGTGAACCTGTGATGATATTATTAGACCACTGTTGAATTGATAGGACATTAACATATACAACAATATTTTACATCATTCTGATGATTCCAATTGAATTGAACTAATTTCTAACCTAGAATACTCATATATCAATTTTTTTTTGTAATGAAGTGTTAACATCTGTGTCTGTGATTCTTGGCATATTTTTCTTTATTGGATGTACTGATATAGAGAGGAATGAAAGTTTAAAGGTGCAGGGTGAGTTTTGAAACCCCGCCAAGTTGGGCAATGTGTGGTCCGACATCGGCAGCACTACCACATGAGCAGACTCTGGCACAAATATCAATGCTTTTACTGTGCCCCTATCCAGGGAATAGCAGTCGTGGAAAAAGTACCCAATTGTCATGCTTGAGTAAATGTAAAGATACCATAATAGAAAATGACCCAGTAGTCACCCAGTAAAATAATACTTGAGAAAAAGTCTAAAAGTATTTGGTTTTAAATATACTTAAGTATCAAAAGTAAATGCAATTGCAAAAATGTACTTCAGTATCAAAAGTATAAATAATTTCAAATTCCTTATATTAAGCAAACCAGATGGCACAGTTGTTCATGTTCTTAAAACGTTGTATGTGTATGGGGAAATGTATGGAGTAAAACGTATATTACTTCCTTAAGGAATCTAGTAAAGTAAAAGTAGTCAAAAATATAAATTGTAAAGTACAGATGCCCCAAAAACGACTTTAGTAGGGGTCTTTTTGCCCTCAGAACAGCCTCAATTTGTCAGGGCATGGACTCTACAAGGTGTCAAAAGCGTTCCACATGGATGCTGGCCCATGTTGGCTCCAATACTTACCACAGTTGTGTCAAGTTGGCTGGATGTCCTTTGGGTGGTGGACAATGTTCCCTCTACAGGGGCGCAGATGCATATCTCTTCCAGGACTGTCGTGCAGAAGAAATGCCAGGCTGTGCAGAGACACAAGATTGAAAGTTCTCCCCATTAGTTTGCACTATAAACAGTGTCGATTTTAGCATATAAATCTTGGTGGGGCAACCGCAAAAAAAAAAGATGTTTGATGCATGCCAGCAAAGCCACAACACTAAACAATACATTAATTGCACTATAACGGCGACAAGAGGTGCCCAAAAACATTCAGAGCCTACATAAAGCTGTCCCAACAGCAGAGTCATTGGCCACAGAAATGACGTCAAATCATGTTATATGTACAGCAGCTTTGATTGGACTGATCATATCAACATCTTACTTCATGAATCAAGTCTACTGGAAAATCATTTTTAGTCCTTGTCATAGGAAGAGATATAATGAAGAGAAAATATAGATAAAACTTATCAGTGCTCATCGGCCATTGGACATAAACATTACACAAGCTGGAAATCGCAAAATCAACAATGAGTTGTTTGGAAGGAATTGGTGACAGTGGCTAACTGCAAGCATTGCAACTGGGAAGTCAGCACAATGGAGTGAATCCTTACCACCGCTACACTTGGCTATCAGCGGAGCCTTGTCTGGCAGCAAAACAATTCATTCAGCCTCATTTACTGCCTTTTTAAAAACATACCTGATATGGCTGACCATATCTCCCTGGCATATTACATCATTTATGCAGCAGCATATAAGACATTTTTGGACTCACCTTGTTGTGCGCGGCGGTCCTTCTTTGGCAAATGTTGTCATCAAAGAAAAAGATTTACAATTCCAAGTTGGATGACCGTTCAAAACGTATGTTCCCAGTCTGACTTCCCAGTTGGATGACCGTTCAAAACGTATTTTCCCAGTCGGACTTCCCAGTTGGATGACCGTTCAAAACGTATGTTCCCAGTCTGACTTCCCAGTTGGATGACCGTTCAAAACGTATTTTCCCAGTCGGACTTCCCAGTTGGATGACCGTTCAAAACGTATTTTCCCAGTCGGACTTCCCAGTTGGATGACCGTTCAAAACGTATGTTCCCAGTCTGACTTCCCAGTTGGATGACCGTTCAAAACGTATGTTCCCAGTCGGACTTCCCAGTTGGATGACCGTTCAAAACGTATGTTCCCAGTCTGACTTCCCAGTTGGATGACCGTTCAAAACGTATTTTCCCAGTCGGACTTCCCAGTTGGATGACCGTTCAAATCGTATTTTCCCAGTCGGACTTCCCAGTTGGATGACCGTTCAAAACGTATTTTCCCAGTCTGACTTCCCAGTTGGATGACCGTTCAAAACGTATTTTCCCAGTCGGACTCCCCAGTTGGATGACCGTTCAAAACGTATTTTCCCAGTCGGACTCCCCAGTTGGATGACCGTTCAAAACGTATGTTCCCAGTCGGACTTCCCAGTTGCAATGCTTGCGGTTATCCACTGTCACGGATTCCTTCCAAACAACTCATTGTTGAATTTGAATTTCCAACTTGTTGTGTAATGTTTATGTCCAATGGCCGATGAGCACCGATACGTTTTATCTATATTTTTTCTTCATTATTTTGCGATCGGAGGCCGAGCAGTTGCCATACCAGGCAGTGATGCAACCAGTCACGATGCTCTCGATTGAGCAGCTATGGAACCTTTTGAGGATCTGAAGACCCATGTCAAATCTTTTCAGTCTCCTGAGGGGGAATAGGTTTTGTCGTGCCCTCTTCACGACTGTCTTGGAGTGCTTGGACCATGTTAGTTTGTTGGTAATGTGGACATCAAGGTACTTGAAAATCTCAACCTGCTCCACCGCAGCCCCGTCGATGGGAATGGGGGAGTGCTCGGTCCTCTTTATCCTGTAGTCCACACAATCATCTCCTTTGTCTTCATCACTTTGAGGGAGACGTTGTTGTCCTGGCACCACATGGCCAGGTCTCTGACCTCCTCCCTATAGGCTGTCTCGTCGCTGTCTGTGATCAGGCCTACCGCTGTTGTGCCACCGGCAAAATTAATGATGGTGTTGGAGTCATGCCTGGCAGTACAGTTATGAGTGAACAGGAACTACAGGAGAGGACTGAGCACGCACCCCTGAGGGGCCCCAGTATTGAGGCGCAGCGTTGCAGATTTGTTGTTACCTACCCTTACCACCTGGGGGCGGACCATCAGGAAGTCCAGAATCCAGTTGCAAAGGGAGGTGTTTAGTCTCAGGGTCCTTAGCTTATTGATGAGCTTTGAGGACACTATGGTGTTGAACCTAGTGAATGAATAGCATTCTCACATAGGTGTTCCTTTTGTCCAGGTGGGAAAGGGCAGTGTGGAGTGCAATAGAGATTGCATCATCTGTGGATCTGTTGGGGTGTTATGCAAATCGGAGTGGGTCGAAGTGTCTGGGATAATGGTGTTGATGTGAGCCATGAACACCCTTTCAAAGCACTTCATGGCTACAGACGTGAGTGCTACAGGTCACTAGTCATTTAGGCAGGTTACCTTATTGTTCTTGGGCACAGGCACTATGGTGGTCTGCTTAAAACATGTTGGTATTACAGACTCGGACAGAGAGAGGTTGAAAATGTCAGTGAGGACACTTGCCATTTGGTCAGCGCATGCTCGCAGTACACGTCTTGGTAATCCGTCTGGCCCCGCGGCCTTGTGAATGTTCAAAGATCTTACTCACATCGGCTGTGGAGAGCGTGATCACACAGTCTTCCTGAACAGCTGGTGCTCTCATACATGTTTGAGTGTTATTTGCCTTGAAGCGAGCATCGAAGTAGGTTAGCTCGTCTGGTAGGCTCGTGTTACTGGGCAGCTCTCGGCTGTGCTTCCCTTTGTAGTCTGTAATGGTTTGCAAGCCCTGCCACATTCGACGAGCTTCAGAGCCGGTGTAGTACGATTCAATCTTTGTTCTGTATTGATGCTTTGCCGGTTTGATGGTTCATCGGAGGGCATAGAGGGATTTCTTATAAGCTTCCGGGTTAGAGTCCTGCTCCTTGAAAGCGGCAACTCTAGCCTTTAGCTCAGTGCGGATGTTGCCTGTAATCCATGGCTTCGGATTGGGGTATGTACGTACTGTCACTGTGGGGAAGACGTCATCAATGCACTCATTGATGAAGCCAATGAATGATGTGGTGTACTCCTCAATGCCATCGGAGGAATCTCAGAACATATTCTAGTCTGTGATAGCAAAACAGTCATGTAGCTTAGCATCTGCTTCATCTGACCACTTTTTTTAATGATCTAGTTACTGGTGCTTCCTGCTTTCACTTGAGCTTGTAAGCAGGAATCAGGAGGATAGAATTATGGTCAGATTTGCCAAATGGAGGGCGAGGGAGAGCTTTGTATGTGTCTCTGTGTGTGGAGTAATGGTGGTCCAGAGTGTTTTCCCCTCTGGTAGCACATTTAACATGCTGATTGAAATTTGGTAAAACAGACTTAAGTTTCCCTGCATTAAAGTTCCCGGCTACTAGGAGCGCCTCCTCTGGGTGAACGTTTTCTTGTTTGCTTATGGCGGAATACAGCTCATTCAATGCTGTCTTAGTGCCAGCAGCATCATACAACATAATACAATGCAATTTACAGTCACCGACTTGGCCCATGGTGTTACAGACCAAGTAAAAAAGTTTGAATTCATGTTAAGCCCTTCATAATGTAAAAACGTTTTTAGAAGTCTCATGCAATGTAGGCCTGTATTGAACACCACATACAGACAGACTACTGTAGGCAATATCATAGAAATCAAATGCCATTTCCATGTGAAAATGTGATGGGATTTGCTCCATTGGTTTTGTTGGTAGGCCTACATTATACTGAAATACAGTGTATTTAGAACGTATTCAAACCCTCATCTACACACAATACCCCATAATGGCAAAGCAAAAACAGGTTTTTAAACATTTGAGCAAATGTATAATTCTTTACAAATTTAAATATCAAATTTACATAAGAATTTAGACCCTTTACTCAGTACTTTGTTGAAGCTCCATTACCAGCGATTACAGGCTCGAGACTTCTTGGGTATGACGCTATAAGCTTGGCAGACCTGTGTTTGGGGAGTTTCTCCAATTTTTCTCTGCAGATCCTCTCAAGCTCTGTCAGGTTGGATGGGGAGCGTCACTGCACAGCTATTTTCAGGTCTCTCCAGAGATGTTCAATCTTGTTCAAGTCCGGGCTCTCGCTGGGCCACTCAAGGACCTTCAGAGACTTGTCCCAAAGCCACTCCTGCGTTGTCTTGGCTGTGTGCTTAGGGTCATTGTCCTGTTGGAAGGTGAACCTTCATCCCACTCTGAGGTCCTGAATGATCTGGAGCAGGTTTTCATCAAGGGTCTCTTTCTGTACTTTGCTCCATTCACCTTTCCCTCGATGCTGACTAATCTCCCAGTCCCTGCCACTGACAAACATCCCCACAGCATGATGCTGCCACCACCATGCTTCAACGTAGGGATGGTGCCAGGTTTCCTACAGACGTGACGCTTGGCATTCAGTCCAAAGAGTTCAATCTTAGTTTCATCAGACCAGAGAATCTTGCTTCTCATGGTCAGAGAGTCTTTTAGGTGCTTTTGGTAACCAAGCAGGCTGTCATGTGCCTTTTACTGAGGAGTGGCTTCCGTCTAGCCACTCTACCATAATTACCTGATTGGTGGAGTGCTGCAGAGATGGTTGTCCTGCTGGAAGGTTCTCTCATCTCCACAGAGTAACTCTGGAGCTCTGTCAGAGTGACCATCGAGTTCTTGGTCACCTCCTTGACCAAGGGCCTTCTCCCACGATTGCTCAGTTTGGCCGGGCAGCTAGCTCTAGGAATAGTCTTGGTGGTTCCAAACTTCTTCCATTTAAGAATGATGGAGGCCACTGTGTTCTTGGGGACCTTCAATGCTGCAGGAATGTTTTGGTACCCTTCCCCAGATCTGTGCCTTGACCCAATCCTGTCTCGGAGCTCAACGGACAATTCTTTCGATCTCATGTCTTGGTTTTTACTCTGACATGCACTGTCAACTGTGGGACCTTATATGGACAGGTGTGTGTCTTTCCAAATCATGTCCAATCAATTGAATTTACCACAGGTGGACTCCAATCAAGTTGGAGAAATATCTCAAGGATGACCTATGGAATACTTATGTAAATCAATTAGTTCTGTTTTTACATTTGTTATAAATTAGAAAAACCTGTTTTCGCATTGTCATTATGGGGTATTGCGTGTAGATTGTTTAGGGGGAAAAACATTTTTAAAATCGGTTTTAAATTAAGGCTGTAACATAACAAAATGTGGAAAAAGTCAAGGGGTCTGAATACTTTCCTCTCACAGGTTCAGAAGTCCAGCACTGCACTTATTTTCTGCTTCTTTAACTACATTTGTTTTAGTCTTCATCCTGAAATTCAAGAGCACTGTTTGATTGACATGGGTGTTTGTGGTGGAGGGGAAAAATATACTGTTTGTAAATGTAGAATTACAACCTATGGAATTTAGTAGATGAATGCCCGGTTTAGGGGACAATGTACACCATTGGTTTCGTGTTAAGAATATAATCTTTGGTCCAGCCCGTTATTTTACACAGATTACATTCCACGGTGCTTGTGGTTGTTACAATGACTATTACTGGACACAACTGTCAGATGAAACCGATTCATTTACTATTATTATTATTATTACGTTTATTTGATGGCCCCGAGGCTGGAATCAGATATATTGTATCAGATATAGTTAGCTAAGTTCATTTGGAGTATGTCAGTAACCAAACTACAACAACAACAAAGCGATACACAAGGACACTTCCCAGACAACAGGTTTCCCAGATCACCGTCTGTCTCGCCGTCCCCATCCTTCCGTACCTTCCTCCCCCCTCTGTCTCTCTCCCTCCTTCCGTACCTTCCTCCCCCCTCTGTCTCTCTCCCTCCTTCCGTACCTTTCTCCCCCCTCTGTCTCTCTCCCTCCTTCCGTACCTTCCTCCCCCCTCTGTCTCTCTCCCTCCTTCCGTACCTTCCTCCCCCCTCTGTCTCTCACCCTCCTTCCGTACCTTCCTCCCACCTCTGTCTCTCTCCCTCCTTCCGTACCTTCCTCCCCCCTCTGTCTCTCTCCCTCCTTCCGTACCTTCCTCCCCCCTCGGTCTCTCTCCCTCCTTCCGTACCTTCCTCCCCCCTCTGTCTCTCTCCCTCCTTCTGTACCTTCCTCCCCCCTCTGTCTCTCTCCCTCCTTCCGTATCTTCCTCCCCCCTCTGTCTCTCTCCCTCCTTCTGTACCTTCCTCCGCCCTGTGTCTCTCTCCCTCCTTCCGTACCTTCCTCCCCCTTCTGTCTCTCTCCCTCCTTCCGTACCTTCCTCCCCCCTCTGTCTCTCTCCCTCCTTCCATACCTTCCTCCCCCCTCTGTCTCTCTCCCTCCTTCCGTACCTTCCTCCCCCCTGTCTCTCTCCCTCCTTCCATACCTTCCTCCCCCCTCTGTCTGTCTCTCCCTCCTTCCTTACCTTCCTCCAGCTCTGTCTGTCTCTCCCTCCTTCCTCCCCCCTCTGTCTCTATCTCCCTCCTTCCTTACCTTCCTCCCCTCTGTCTGTCTCCCCCTCCTTCCTTACCTCCCCCCCCCTGTCTCTCCCTCCTTCCTCCCCCCTCTGTCTCTCTCTCCCTCCTTCCTTACCTTCCTCCCCTCTGTCTGTCTCCCCCTCCTTCCTTACCTTCCTCCCCCCTCTGTCTCTCTCTCCCTCCTTCCTTACCTTCCTCCCCTCTGTCTCTCTCTCCCTCCTTCCTTACCTTCCTCCCCTCTGTCTGTCTCCCCCTCCTTCCTTACCTTCCTCCCCCCTCTGTCTCTCTCTCCCTCCTTCCTTACCTTCCTCCCCTCTGTCTCTCTCCCTCCTTCCTTACCTTCCTCCCCTCTGTCTCTCTCCCTCCTTCCTTACCTTCCTCCCCTCTATCTGTCTCTCCCTCCTTCCTTACCTTCCTCCCCTCTGTCTGTCTCTCCCTCCTTCCTTACCTTCCTCCCCTCTGTCTGTCTCTCCCTCCTTCCATACCTTCCTCCCCCCTCTGTCTGTCTCTCCCTCATTCCTCCCCCCTCTGTCTCTCTCTTCCTCCCCCCTCTGTCTCTCTCTCCCTCCTTCCTTAACTTCCTCCCCTCTGTCTCTCTCCCTCCTTCCATACCTTCCTCCCCCCTCTGTCTCTCCCTCCTTCCTCCCCCTCTGTCTGTCTCTCCCTCCTTCCATACCTTCCTCCCCCCTCTGTCTCCCTCTCCCTCCTTCCTCCCCCCTCTGTCTCTCTCTTCCTCCTTCCTCCCCCTCTGTCTGTCTCTCCCTCCTTCCTTACCTTCCTCCCCTCTGTCTGTCTCTCCCTCCTTCCTTACCTTCCTCCAATCTGTCTCTCTCCCTCCTTCCTTACCTTCCTCCCCTCTGTCTCTCTCCCTCCTTCCTTACCTTCCTCCCCCCTCTGTCTCTCTCCCTCCTTCCTTACCTTCCTCCCCTCTGTCTGTTTGTCTCTCCCTCCTTCCTTACCTTCCTCCCCTCTGTCTGTCTGTCTCTCCCTCCTTCCTTACCTTCATCCCCTCTGTCTGTCTCTCTCTTCCTCCTTCCTCCCCCCTTCTGTCTGTCTCTCCCTCCTTCCTTACCTTCCTCCCCTCTGTCTGTCTCCGTCCCTCCTTCCTTACCTTCCTCCCCTCTGTCTGTCTCTCCCTCCTTCCTTACCTTCCTCCCCTCTGTCTGTCTCTCCCTCCTTCCTTACCTTCCTCCCCCCTGTCTCTCTCCCTCCTTCCTTACCTTCCTCCCCTCTGTCTGTCTGTCTCTCCCTCCTTCCTTACCTTCCTCCCCTCTGTCTGTCTGTCTCTCCCTCCTTCCTTACCTTCCTCCCCTCTGTCTGTCTCTCTCTTCCTCCTTCCTCCCCCCTCTGTCTGTCTCTCCCTCCTTCCTTACCTTCCTCCCCTCTGTCTGTCTCCCTCCCTCCTTCCTTACCTTCCTCCCCTCTGTCTCTCTCCCTCCTTCCTTACCTTCCTCCCCTCTGTCTGTCTCTCTCCCTCCTTCCTTACCTTCCTCCCCCCTCTGTCTCTCCCTCCTTCCTCCCCCCTCTGTCTCTCCCTCCTTACTCCCCCCTCTGTTTCTCTCCCCCTCTCTCCCCCACTTTGTGATTTGATTTGCAGTTATTGTCAATTCTGTTTCCTTCAAGTGCATTTTGGATTACATCCTTTTGTAACCATAAACCGTGTAAATAGTTAATATTTTCACTATTTCAGACACATATTTCATGGTACATGACAGGTTATCAATGAGAAGTTGTGATCTCTCAATTAGATGTTCTGCTATCTATTATTATTTCTAGGTGCACCAATAAAAATGAGAAGGAAGGTCTTATCTTTGTCTAAGTTATTTATTTATTTCATACCAACAGTTGGTTTCCTTACATGATATTCAATACATGATGTGTACGTTCATATCTACTGTTACTGTTTCTCATTCTGATGGGGATGAATCAAAGAGGAAAACTGATTGGATTTGCAGAGTCATCAACCTGAAGGAATGCCGTGATTTCTTGTATATATTTTTTCTACCCTACCTAAATCGAATGACATGGTAAAAAAAATAAGTTAATTACCAACTCAATTAAATGTTATCAAAACTGGACATTGAACTGACATCTGTGCCCAGTGTTATCTGTGCCCAGTGTTATGGTCTTTGTACACACAAAGCACCCACTATCATAACCACGGTATCTACAGGAAGAAAAATAGTAGACTATTGTAGAAAACACACACAAAAATATATGTTTTATTGTCACATAGACCAGAAAGGTGCAGGAATTGTGTTGTTTTACAGGGTCAGCCATTGTAGTACGGCGTCGCTGGAGCACAGTAGGGTTCAGTGTCCTGCTAAAGGGCACATCAACAGATTTTTCACCTTTTCGGCTCAGATATTCAAACCAGCAATCTTTTGGTTACTGGCCCAACGCTCTAATCGCTAGGCTACCTGCCGCCCCGTGGGTTAAACCCAATAGGTTTATATGCATCAACAAGTAAATAGGGTGAATAACCAATCA
This sequence comes from Oncorhynchus mykiss, assembly GCF_057628025.1. NCBI lineage: Eukaryota > Metazoa > Chordata > Actinopteri > Salmoniformes > Salmonidae > Oncorhynchus > Oncorhynchus mykiss. The sequence goes on from NC_143027.1 coordinate 82,092,897, forward strand.
CAGCGTTAACTTGTAATAAGTAGAGAGCATCCATAGATAATCATATCTACTACAGTAATATCTCTCTCCTCTGGGGCTCACGCTCTGTAGCAGAGGAAGTTCCTCCTCTCCTCACAGTTCCTGGTTCCCCAGTGCTCTCCATCTCTGGTCAGGGTCCCACAGTGGAGGTATTGAGCGGGGCAGTGGGGCAGCTTCCCGCCAGACCAGGCCTGGTACTCCAGGTGGTCCCCGTTCACCCAGAGCCATTCTCTGGCCAGGAAGATCAGACCCGTCCACACATGGTCGGTCTGGGCACCCTCTATCTTGCTCTGGGCCTGGAGATGTTCAGTCTTAGAGAGTAGGCTGGGGAGGTCGGTGTAGTGACCCCTGCAGTACTCCAGAGCCTCCTCCCACGTCTTCATCTCCTGAACCAGGATCAGCTTCTCCTTGTAGCATAAGAAGGGGAGTGTCCGGGAGCAAAGCGAATCCATCCATCTCATATCCCACTGTACCATGACACAGTCCTCAATGCCACCAGCATTGTTTGGCTCTCCTGACTTCCAAAACCTAAATGCTGAGTTCTCTCCTCCTGACCATGTCCATCCTGTTGGGTCGTTAGCATCTCTGTGCAAACCAATCCAGGTCCAATCACCCCTTGAAATGGGAAGGAGCTGATATACTTCTTCCTGGTTGCTGATGAAGGCCAGGTCAGTGTAGTGCTCCTGACAGTACTGCTGAGCCTCTGACCAGGTCTTCTCTTCAGACACATAGTGATATTCTCTGAGTTTACCAGAGGCCACTGCACACAGAGCAGTGATGAGGAGACCAGTGAAGCTACTCTTCCTCTGCATGATGCCCCAGTGCTCAGTAGGTGTGGAGCGGAGCTGACCCCACTGCTGCTGCTGATATTATGAACCTGCTGCTACTCTACTGGCCCCCTCTCATGTGTCCACACAGCCCACCAATCAGAGTGCCTCCTTAATCTAGCCAACCAATCCATGGCTCTTCCTCATAGGTTTTCTGATTGGCCACATCCTCTTTCCTCGCCTTCTCTAAATGAATTGAAGGACAGCGTCAGAGGGGAGAGACTTTGAAAGTGGATGTGAAGATTCAGGGTAAGAAAATAGAGTAAGGGCCCTGTACACACATTGCCTAAAAAGGAACACCGCAGTCAAATAATGGCTGCATCTTTTAAGCAAATTCTACCCAGGAGCTTCAGAAAATCTCACGGTCCAAAGAACACGAATAAACTTGAACCAAAGTTGACATGTAAATCCCTCCAACAGAGAATCAGTAGTGAGTTTAGAGAACTCAATATTCTTGACCATATTTGATGCTACATATTTAACCAGGGCTGTAGTGGTGCCTGGAGAAGTGGGTATACTCTCATTTTGCCAAAGGGCTCGTCCGGCGAAGGAAAGGCGCCCTGTGTGGAAATATATGAGAAACAGTGACATACACTATGAATTACCTAAAATGTTGAATCCCATATTGGTCTTTCACAGTCAGACCAACCCATGCTGTACTGTGCAGTAGGCTAATAGTAGGCCTACTACTGAAACAGATAAATGAGGCTGCCAACTGAGTCACAAATTCACAGGTTTCAGATTTTTCCCCATTTCTGTAAGGTTTTCGTTCTGTTACACTTTTTCTTACAGAAAACAACGTAATTGTATTATCTAAGTCCATAACAATGCTTAAACCACATCAGGAGACCACTTTTGAGGTTTGAGTGTCAACTGTAAGTGCTGTTATTGTGAAGTGGAAATGTCTAAGAGCAACAACGGCTCAGCCGCGAAGTGGTAGGCCACAAGGCTCACAGAATAGGACCACCGAGTGCTGAAGGTATGGATAGTGCTAACTGTAAAGTTTTGTCAAGGAGGAATAATGGGGATATTTTTCATGGCTCGGCCAAGGCCCCTTGGTTCCAGTGAAGGGAAATCTTAACGGTACAGCATACAAAGAAATTCTATATGGTTCTGTGCCCCCCCCCCAAAGGATTTTCATTAACTTACACTAGACTTTTCCCCCCTTACTAGCTCTGACCTTATCTATGAAAAATCGACTTACTGTGACATGTAGTTCTCCCACCTAGCTATAGTATCTTAAGACGAATGCAATAACTAAGTCACTCTGGATAAGAGGGTCTGCTAAATGACTCAAATGTAAAATAAAATAAAATGGTGTAATTCATTTTTTTTATTGAGGGGATAAATATTACATGTATTTTCTACCCCATCTTTGATTGTCAGTATTAATGATACAAAAGGCAACAGATGCAATGTAGGTGATAAAACACATATCAGAATTCAGATGAGTCCTGCAAACTATGATTTACAAAAGTAACTGTGCTGGAAATGTTTAACGTTTGTGCTTTTCTAAGAACAAAAGTTCTCAGTTTCAAGGTCTCGGCTTAGAGAGAAGAAGCCTTGAGGTATTGGTCTGTCACATGTTATGAACCAGTACTGGTTGGTCACATGTATGAAACAAAACAGTAATGATGAATGAATTATGCAAATATAACATGTCTGTGTATAGCCATATAGAAGACAACAGTTGGGACTGCCCCAGCAGAGCTCCTGATTGACATGTTCTATAGTGCATTGAGTTGGAACCTCTCCAGCGCGCTGATAATAAAGGATCATTCATTTAAGATTGACTTAAGTGTCCCTGGTGGTCATTTCCATGACATGGTGGTGAATTTCCACAACAGCCTTTCATCTTCACAAAATTATGCATATCTTTGCTTTATTCAATACGAGAAAACTCAAGGTGACATTGATGGTTTGCCAGTTCTACAGACAATGTATGCAAATTACTGTAGAATGAATGAATAATAAATTAGCCATAAAAAATAAATTCTTATGAGAGCTAAGAGTTTATTCAATGGAGAAGGCTCCTATTATGAAGACAATATGCTCAAATCTTTTCACATGAACTCTTTACAAAAGTGTGCAACAAGAGTTGCTGTGTTGTGCCACCCTGTATCAGAAGTAGAGAGGTGTCAAAGCTCAACCCCCCTCTGCTTGAAGAGCTCCTCTAGTTGTCTCTCCAGTGCTGGGTTGGTCCCCCTCAGTCCTCTCACTACCTGGGCTGCCCACACAAAGTACTCCTGAACACGCTCTGCCGGCCAACCTGGCAACCACAACACAGATTTAAATATAAGATATGGGACAGGGGTAAAGAGAGGGACAGTCAGACAACGAGAGGGAAGTAAAGAGAAGCAATGAGCCAGAGATATAATTAGAAAATAAAGATCAGTTTCCCCAGTTCAGAGAAATTGGTCATGGAGGTTGTTAGGTTTATGTCCCATCCTGCATCCTGATTCACCAGCTTCTAACCACTAGATGGTGCTGCTCTTGCTTTTTTTTTTAAAGAATCAGTCACTCACATTTGTGGCACAAATCCAATGCAAGTCAAGGGTACCTATATTAGCATTTTCACACAGTAACATTGAGTTATTTTTTTATAGATACTTTAGGATTTGGACATGACGTGTGAAAATGCTAATAAAGAAACCATTCGCATGCATTGGATGTGCCAAAAATGCTAGAAAGTTAGCATTTGAAATGGTGGATAACAAAACCAAAGCATGGATTGTTGTCATACCTTGTCCATCGACTGCTTAGTCATTTAAGTTAACTTCTGACAACATTTACCATCCCGCAGTAGCGGCCATGATTTAGCAGCAGATGCATATAGCAGACATGATTTGAGAAGATAGATGACTAGATCAACAGAAAAGTGAGCCTGTCAGGTAATGATCTCCTACACTAGATCAACAGAAAAGTGAGCCTGTCAGGTAATGATCTCCTACACTAGATCAACAGAAAAGTGAGCCTGTCAGGTAATGATCTCCTACACTAGATCAACAGAAAAGTGAGCCTGTCAGGTAATTATCTCCTACACTAGATCAACAGAAAAGTGAGCCTGTCAGGTAATGATCTCCTACACTAGATCAACAGAAAAGTGAGCCTGTCAGGTAATGATCTCCTACACTAGATCAACAGAAAAGTGAGCCTGTCAGGTAATGATCTCCTACACTAGATCAACAGAAAAGTGAGCCTGTCAGGTAATTATCTCCTACACTAGATCAACAGAAAAGTGAGCCTGTCAGGTAATGATCTCCTACACTAGATCAACAGAAAAGTGAGCCTGTCAGGTAATGATCTCCTACACTAGATCAACAGAAAAGTGAGCCTGTCAGGTAATGATCTCCTACACTAGATCAACAGAAAAGTGAGCCTGTCAGGTAATTATCTCCTACACTAGATCAACAGAAAAGTGAGCCTGTCAGGTAATGATCTCCTACACTAGATCAACAGAAAAGTGAGCCTGTCAGGTAATGATCTCCTACACTAGATCAACAGAAAAGTGAGCCTGTCAGGTAATGATCTCCTACACTAGATCAACAGAAAAGTGAGCCTGTCAGGTAATTATCTCCTACACTAGATCAACAGAAAAGTGAGCCTGTCAGGTAATGATCTCCTACACAGCTTCTAGCCTAGTTAACGCAACGCTGTGCAGTTTTCCTTATTTTGACCACTTTCTCTCTCTGGCCTCCATTGACTTAGTCACACATTTTGGCCAACCTACAAGGGTAAAAACTCCAATAACCTTTGAACGGTGAAATGGGGTTTATATGATAGTGAAATGGGGTTTGGACCATTGGTTCTCTCATAGGATAACCAACACAATTAACATATTTTACACAGAGGGTCCAAAAATATGCTTTTTTGATTGGACACCCTACAATCAATCACCTGTAGGTGTGCAGCGGTTCAGGTCCCTCAGGTTGTACAGTTTGTCAGCCAGTTTGACCAGTTTGGCCTGGTGGCTGGCGTGAGGTGCATGCTCCACCTGCTGACGTTTCCTCTCATGCTTGGGTAGCGCCTTATCATCTGTCACTTCCTGAACAATTCGAGACACCGTTTGCCCAAAGATGGCCTGTAGTTCTCCTATGCTGGTGTCAGTGTCCTCCACTGTGTCATGGAGCAAAGCTGCCTGAGGACAGTTGGAAAACACAAATATCAGTCATGACCTTCCTGTTAATAACACAAACTCGTAACACAAATGTTTAATGTTTTCATGAGCTTAACATTGCCCATTGACTCGTCTATACTTAATAATATAATTTCATTACGATTTAAAATATTGCCCTCCAGGAACAAGTATGCAAGAAAGTATTTTGAGTTTGTCTGATACATAAAACACTTACTTGCAAAACTTCAATGTCTGTGATCCCACCTTCAAGGCTTAGGATCCTTGCCACACCTGCAAAATGATGAACACAGCAAATGTAAATGCAGATATCCATACACTGAAGTCCGAGCAGTGAGAGAGTTATTGCTAAGGACCTCTCTCAATAATGGACTAGAGGCTAACGTTACTCCTTATCGTCCAAGGACCTTGCATGTTTAGAGGCAAATTGGCCCTTGCAGCCAAAACCGCTAAATACTCAATCTAAACATGAATCAATTCTCAATTACAGTACATTTCTAGAAAAACTTTTATATCAAAAATAATTTTCCAAATACAAAACACACACTTTTGTGCACTGTTAACAGATTAACAGATGCAGCTGACAGAATCTTTCAGTGACAACAGATGCAGACAGCTAATTAGCACATGAACGCCTGTCTTCAGTAAACAAGCGCTGTACCATGGAGATGAGACCGTGGGAACACTTACCCTAAACAAAAGTGTGTAGTGCTTTTACCTTTTGTGTTAATAATTTTTAAAAAACGTCTAGCTAATATGAAATATATGTTCCTTGTGTTTCCAAAACCGTACCGCAAAATATGTTTTAACGTTCAGAACAAGCCCCGGTCAGAAGATTCTAGCTATCATCAATAGGCGCTAATGGTAGCTAGTTAAGTCCTTATGCCATTCATAGACGTTAACTAGCTAGCATCTGTTAAGATTGTTTTTATAACAACTGTACCTATTGGGTGGTTGATATATGGCGTTTGTTCAGCGTCTTTACGTCGTTGATTGCGGTGCTTTTCAGCAGCGAAGTTGACAGTCTCCAACAGAATGACCGCTTCTGAACTCATGCTGTAAAAATAGTTTCTCACACTACAGACGGCACATTATTACCAACGTTTGGTCGCAGATCTCACCCGTCATTTGTGCGTCAGTGCCTTCTCTTTAAATGTCCGTAGTCAGACAAAGTCTCGCAACATTCCATCCGCTTCCACTGAAGCAAGGATAACATATTGCATTGGGATAAATTGTGTGCCTCCTTGCGAAACAATATAAATACGAATGAGCCTTACCTTTATATATATATTTTAGCAGTATTCCTTTCTAGGGAGGTTTTCCAAGCCACCGTGCCTCTACACCTGCATTGCTTGCTGTTTGTGGTTTTAGGCTGTGTTTCTGTACTTTGAGATATCAGCTGATGTAAGAAGAGCTTTATAAATAGATTTGATTTGATTCATAATAGAGCGTAAATCAATACTTAGTCCTAATGTTCATGTGTTCATTAGAGACAAGAACGTTTTTGCATAAAGTCCCCATTATGAGCAGGGGTTTGTTTGAATGTCATGATCAGGGGCTGGATTTGTCTAGGAAGCAGAGACTTGTGGACATGTGGATGAACGGGTAGGCTACCCCCAGTAGTACATACCAGGCCTGGACCTCCCCCGCCCAGCGACCCTGATCAGAGAGGTAGAGCACTGGCGAACAAGGGACTGTCAGGAGGGAAGGAACTTTATCTGCTGCGTAAAGTGATTTGGTAAGTCATCATTTGAGACCCAATCATTGATCCAAATCAGGAAAAATCTATGCCAAAATGTTGTAATAGGGTTATGATTATAGGGGGGGGATTATTGTCAGAAAGAAGTTGCAAAAATGTAAAAGTTTGCCAAAAACAAGGATCAACTTGATCAGTGTTTTGCCATCAAAACATGTATTTTAGACATCTTTTTTTAATGTGTGTTTTCCTATGTAAGGAGGACATCTAAATTGTTTTTAGTAGTATTTTGTTTGACCTTTCTGACTACATTTGAAAAGATAACCAAATACTTCCTTTACCTACCCTGCCTTTCTAAGGTCTTCGAAAGCCAAGTTAACTAACAGATTACCGACCATTTCGAATTCCACTGTACTTTCTCCGCTATGCAATCTGGTTTCAGAGCTGGTCATGGGTGCACCTCAGCCACGCTCAAGGTCCTAAACGATATCATAACCGCCATCGATAAGAGACATTACTGTGCAGCCGTATTCATCGACCTGGCTAAGGCTTTCGACTCTGTCAATCACAACATTCTCATTAGCAGGCTCAACAGCCTTGGTTTCTCAAATGATTGCCTCGCCTGGTTCACCAACTACTTCTCTGATAGAGTTCAGTATGTCAAATCGGTGGGCCTGTTGTCCGGACCTCTGGCAGTCTCTATGGGGTGCCATAGGGTTCAATTCTCAGGCCGACTCTCTTCTCTGTATACATCAATGATGTCGCTCTTGCTGCTGGTGATTCTTTGATCCACCTCTACGCAGACGACACCATTCTGTATACCTCTGGCCCTTCTTTGGACACTGTGTTAATTAACCTCCAAATGAGCTTTAATGCCATACAACTCTCCTTCCGTGGCCTCCAACTGCTCTTAAATGCAAGTAAAACTAAATGCATGTTCTTCAACCGATCGCTGCCTGTGTAACAGTATAGACGTTACGCCCGTCCCCTCGCCCCAACCTGGGCGCGAACCAGGGACGCTCTGCACACGTCAACAGTCACCCTCGAAGCATCGTTACCAATTGCTCCACAAAAGCCGCGGTCCTTGCAGAGCGAGGGGAACCACTACTTCAAGGTCTGAGCAAGTGACGTCACCGATTGAAACGCCACTAGCGCGCACCACCGCTAACTAGCTAGCCATTCCACATCGGCTACACTTGCACCTGCCCGCCCGTCCAGCATCACTACTCTGGACGGTTCTGACTTAGAATATGTGGACAACTACAAATACCTAGGTGTCTGGTTAGGCTGTAAACTCTCCTTCCAGACTCACATTAAACATCTCCAATCCAAAATGAAATCTAGAATCGGCTTCCTATTTCGCAACAAAACATCCTTCACTCATGCTGCCAAACATACCCTCGTACAACTGACCATCCTACCGATCCTCGACTTCGGCGATGTCATTTACAAAATAGCCTCCAACACTCTACTCAACAAATTGGATGCAGTCTACAACAGTCCCATCCGTTTTGTCACCAAAGCCCCATATACTACCCACCACTGCGACCTGTATGCTCTCGTTGGCTGGCCCTCGCTTCATACTCGTCACCAAACCCACTGGCTCCAGGTCATCTACATGTTTTTGCTAGGTAAAGCCTCGTCTTATCTCAGTTCACTGGTCACCATAGCAGCACCCACCTGTAGCACGCACTCCAGCAGGTATATCTCACTGGTCACCCCCAAAGCCAATTCTTCCTTCGGCCGCCTCTCCTTCCAGTTCTCTGCTGCCAATGACTGGAACGAACTGCAAAAATCACTGAACCTGGAGACTCTTACCTCCCTCACTAGCTTTAAGCACCAGCTGTCAGAGCAGCTCACAGATCACTGCACCTGTACATAGCTCATCTGTAAATAGCCCATCCAATCTACCTCATCCCCATACTGTATTTATTTATTTATCTTGCTCCTTTGCACCCCAGTATCTCTACTTGCACATTCATCTTCTGCACATTCTACCATTCCAGTGTTTAATTGACATATTGTAATTACTTCGCCACCAAGGCCTATTTATTGCCTTACCTCTCTTATCCTACCTCATTTGCACATGCTGTATATATATTTTCTACTGTATTATTGATTGTATGTTTGTTTATTCCACGTGTAACTCTGTATTGTTGTATGTGTCGAACTGCTTTGCTTTATCTTGGCCAGGTCACAGTTGCATATGAGAACTTGTTCTCAAGTAGCCTACCTGGTAAAATAAAGGTGAAATAAATAAATATCTTCTCACAGGTTCTATCAAAAGTCCAGCACTGCACCAGCAAAACACTCCAACACTAGCACAGACTGGAATATGTTCCGGGATTCATCCAATGGCATTGTGGAGTACACCACTTCAGTCATCTGCTTCATCAATAAGTGCATCGACGACGACGTCGTCCCCACAGTGACCGTACGTACAGGGCCTTGCAAAAGTAATCATCTCCCTTGGTGTTTTTCCTATTTTGTTGCATTACAACCTGTAATTTAAATAGATTTTTATTTGGATTTCATGTAACGGACATGCACAAAATAGTCCAAATTGGGGTAGTGAAATTTAAAAAATAACTTGTTTAAAACAATTCTAAAAAATGTCAAACGTAAAAGTGGTGCATGCATATGTATTCACCCCCTTTGATATACCTGTATTAACTGCACCTGTTTGAACTCGTTACCTGTATAAAAGACATCTGTCCACACACTAAATCAAACAGACTCCAACCTCTCCACAATGGCCAAGACCAGAGAGCTGTGTAAGGACATCAGGGATAAAATTGTAGACCTGCACAAGGCTGGGATGGGCTACAGGACAATAGACAAGCAGCTAGGTGAGCAGGCAATAACTGTGGGCAAAATTATTAGAAAATGGAAGAAGTTCAAGATGAAGGTCAATCACCCTCGGTCTGGGGCTCCATGCAAGATCTCACCTCGTGGGGCATCAATGATCATGAGGAAGGTAAGGGATCAGCCCAGAACTACACGGCAGGACCTGGTCAATGACCTGAAGAGAGCTGGGATCATAGTCTCAAAGAAAACCATTAGTAACACACTACGCCATCATGGATTAAAATCCTGCAGCGCACGCAAGGTCCCCCTGCTCAAGCCAGCGCATGTCCAGGCCCGTCTGAAGTTTGCCAATGACCATCTGGATGATCCAGAGGAGGAATGGGAGAAGGTCATGTGGTCTGATGAGACAAAAACAGAGCTTTTTGGTCTGAACTCCACTCGCCGTGTTTGGAGGAAGAAGAAGGATGAGTACAACCCCAAGAACACCATCCAAACCGTGAAGCATGGAGGTGGAAACATCATTCTTTGGGGGTGCTTTTCTGCAAAGGGGACAGGACGACTGCACCGTATTGAGGGGAGGATGGATGGGGCCATGTATCGCGAGATCTTGGCCAACAACCTCCTTCCCTCAGTAAGAGCATTGAAGATGGGTCGTGGCTGGGTCTTCCAGCATGACAACGACCCAAAACACACAGCCAGGGCAACTAAGGAGTGGCTCCGTAAGAGGCATCTCAAGGTCCTGGAGTGGCCTAGCCAGTCTCCAGACCTGAACCCAATAGAAAATCTTTGAAGGGAGCTGAAAGTTCGTATTGCCCAGCGACAGCCCCGAAACCTGAAGGATCTGGAGAAGGTCTGTATGGAGGAGTGGGCCAAAATCCCTGCTGCAGTGTGTGCAAACCTGGTCAAGAACTACAGGAAATGTATGATCTCTGTAATTGCAAACAAAGGTTTCTGTACCAAATATTAAGTTCTGCTTTTCTGATGTATAAAATACTTATGTCATGCAATAAAATGAAAATTAATTACTTAAAAATCATACAATGTGATTTTCTGGATTTTTGTTTTAGATTCCGTTTCTCATAGTTGAAGTGTACCTATGATAAAAAATGACAGACCTCTACATGCTTTGTAAGTAGGAAAACCTGCAAAATCGGCAGTGTATCAAATACTTGTTCTCCCCACTGTATATATTTACGCTCAGTGTGTCGTCTTGATCGCTGTTGAAAAGTTTGTTTCTTTTGTAGAATTGTCCGTCTCTCTCTCTCTGCCGTGGTCAGAATGGATACTTCAGAGTAACATTCAGCGATGTTGTTATAGAATAGATGTTTCGGCAGGTGTCGGTCTTGCCCTTCAATGATACCGAATTCCTAGCTGCAGACTAGTAATTAATATCAAAGACTTGTTCTTATTCTGTGGGTATCGATAGTCTAAGAGTTTAACCACGTGGGATGGTTAAAAGATTCAGCAGTCTGGTCTCAACCTTGGCCCTCTCGTTATTGAGGTAAGCTGGTCTGCAACCTTTGTCCTCTAGTAATTGAGAGAAACATGGTCTGTTCAGAAATTCTCAAAGTGGGGGTTTTATTCGGGAGTTGCAGAAAAGGCTGTCTCATGACGCAAGGTCCGAACTGGGCTCATGGGCGGTCCTCTGATTTAGTTAAACTCAAAAGGGAATTGGAGTTTCCTTCATTAAACAGTCCAAAATCACATTACACAATTTTACAAACAGTATCATTATCACTCATTCATCTTATACAACAATTAGATGTAAACCTCATATCTGAGGCTATTATATAAACAACGTTATGGTAATGTGGCTGTATTGTCTCCCATGAGCCCCACAAAATTGCACCAGCTGGATTCTTCACTGATCTTTTATACCTTCTCCGGAACATAAATGTTGTTCGGACCTCAAGTTCTGTGAGGTGGAAGAAATTCCTTTGTTCTCTTCTATGAAAACTCTACTCTGTCTCTATACTGTGGCCTTGAGGAGATCATCTCCTCCAGGAATTTACGACCTCTCTGACCACAGCAGCCTAGTTGTAGGAGACAGAGAGGGGGATGGTGCTCGCTGTACCCAAAGAGGGCAACGTCATGACAGCGTTAACTAGTAATAAGTAGAGAACATACATAGATGATCATATCTACTACAGTAATATCTCTCTCCTCTGGGGCTCACGCTCTGTAGCAGAGGAAGTTCCTCCTCTCCTCACAGTTCCTGGTTCCCCATTGCTCTTCATCTCTGGTCAGGGTCCCACCATGGAGGTATTAGGTGGGGCGCCGGTCCAGACCTGGTACTCCAGGTGGTCCCCGTTCACCAACAGCCATTCTCTGGCCAGGAAGATCAGACCCGTCCACACATGGTCGGTCTGGGCACCCTCCATCTTGCACTGGGCCTGGAGATGTTCAGTCTTAGAGAGCAGGCTGGGGAGGTCGGTGTAGTGATCCCTGCAGTACTCCAGAGCCTCCTCCCATCTCTTCATCTCAGGGTCACGGAGGAGAGAGGGTGCAGGACGTACTTTTGTCCAAATGAGAAAAGGCCCCACCACACCATCAGAGTGCCTTGTTACATCACCTGTACTCTCAGGTTACCAATTAGACTGCTTATATTTTTTCTACTGGGCTCTTTCTTAATTGTCTGTCCTTGATTCCTCACATTCTCTTACCTCGTATCCTTCTCAAAACCCCCTGCGGACAACCTTGGATCTTCTCCTCCAATGGTTTTGAGCAGAAGGAGAAGAAAAGGGATGTGAGGATTCAGGGAAAGACAATATAGTAAGGGCCCTGTTCACACACTACCTAAAAACGAACACCGCAGTCAAATAACTCCTGCAGTTTCTAAGCAAACTACCCAGGAGCTTCGGAAAATCTCACGGTCCAAAGAACCAGAATAAACTTTAACCAAAGCTGACATGTAAATCCCTCCAACAGAGAATCAGTAGAGAAAGAGTTCATCTTCTTGACCATATGCCCTTACACATTTTTAACCTCAAATGTCGGTGTGGAATATAGTAACATACGTGTAATATAGCATATGATGTCATCATAAATGTTTTGCAAGTTCTACCTGCATGTATGATTAACTTGTCAAAATAGGACAAAACTTTAGATTGATATACACGTTTAACGTCTTCCTACAATAACAAAACTGAAATAGAATGCCCTGTCTATGTTAATATAAGTGACTTGTATAGAGTGAGTTGTGATGAACTATGTCGGTGAAGCAATAAGATAAATAATACATTTCTTTCATTACACTCTTAGATAAAAAGGTGCTATCAAGAACCTAAAACAGTTCTTTGGCTGTCCCCATAGGAGAACCCTTTGAAGAACCCTTTTTTGGTTCCATGTAGAACCCTTTCCACAGAGGAAAGGATTCATTAACCTTCACCCTCCCCCACCCACATCACAGCCAATGTTAAGTCCTTCGGCACAGAAAAGCTCTCATGCACATTTAATGAGGCTCTGGGATGTGGACTAATACTTTTGAGATTTTTATTTGGAACCCAAAAAGCTTCAACCTGGAGTAAAAAAGGGTTCTCCTATTGGGACAGCCAAAGAACCCTTTGATTTTCAGTATTGATGATTCAAAAGGAAACTGATGCAATGTATGTGATACAAGATAAATATCTGAATTTAGATTGATCCTGCAAACTAATAGGACTTACAAATGTCCTCCAGCACTTAGCAGTTTTACTGCTATATTACAAAAATATATAAAGAGCAGGACAATGATAGTAACAAGTTTACTAATACTAATTACATTGACTTGACCCGTAGTTTTACATAGACACACAGAGCACACGGTGGTAATAATATATGTTGTACAGACTTTTAGTTAGTGTATTAGATAGCCTCTACATTTCTCTCTCCCCCCTAGGACTCACTCTTGTTTTTTTAACCTTTATTTAACTAGGCAGGTCAGTTAAGAACACATTCTTATTTTCAATGACGGCCTAGGAACAGTGGGTTAACTGCCTTGTTCAGGGGCAGAACGACAGATTTGTACCTTGTCAGCTCAGGGATTCGATCTTGCAACCTTCCGGTGACTAGAATTATTATTTTATTTTGTATTCTTGTTTGTTAAAGCTAGCTATTGTTAGTAAGGTTTACCTGTGCCAAAATGTAGCTATTTATCATCCTACAGCCCATCTACTTTTGATTTTTTTTAAATGGTTAGCCAACATGTTGTGAGCACTTTTACATCCAAAACCTATGTTCTCACGGCGTTCTCTTGTCCAGCAGTGTGGTTGGAACGCCTAATGGCAATCAAATTGCAGTATTGAATCAGAATACATATAGAATTGTGATACGTATAGAATCACACTGCATATCGTATTAGCACCTAAGTACCATGATATATCGTATCGTGAGGTCTCTGGCAATTTCCAGCCCTACCAATTAGATGCCTAGTATGCCCTCACCTGTACACAAGTGGACCAGGACCACCTGTCAGAGAACTTTCCTTACTCAACATGTGCACACGCACAATACCAACTACACACTACTCTTACCTAAACAGGAAGACTGCAGTCAAATCACTTGTGTATCTTCTAAGTAAACTCTACCCAAAAAGATGGAAAATGTCAGGTGGAGAAGGACAGTAACCAAAGCTTGCATGTAAATATTTATTTGGGCTTATCCAAGAAACCTTAATTTCAGCTTAAAAATAGAAATAAACTCAGCAAAAAAAGAAACATCCCTTTTTCAGGACCCTGTCTTTCAAAGATAATTTGTAAAAATCCAAATAACTTCACAGATCTTCATTTTAAAGGGTTTAAACACTGTATCCCATGCTTGTTCAATGAACCATAAACAATTAATGAACATGCACCAGTGGAACGGCCGTTAAGACACTAACAGCTTACAGATGGTATGCAATTACGGTCACAGTTAAGAAAACTTAGGACACTAAAGGCCTTTATACTGACTCTGAAAAACACCAAAATAAAGATGCCCAGGGTCCCTGCTCATCTGCGTGAACGTGCCTTAGGCATGCTGCAAGGAGGCATGAGGACTGCAGATGTTGCCAGGGCAATAAATGGCAAAGTCTGTACTGTGAGACACTTAAGACAGCGCTACAGGGAGACAGGACAGACAGCTGCTCGTCCTCGCAGTGGCAGACCACGTGTAACAACACCTGCACATGATCGGTACATCTGAACATCATACCTGCGGGACAGGTACAGGATGGCATCAACAACTGCCCGAGTTACACCAGGAATGCACAATCCCTCCATCAGTGCCCAGACTGTCCACAATAGGCTGAGAGAGGCTGGACTGAGGGCTTGTAGGCCTGTTGTAAGACAGGACCTCACCAGACATCACCGGCAACAACGTCGCCTATGGGCACAAATCCACCATCACTGGACCAGACAGGACTGCCAAAAAGTCCTCTTCACTGATAAGTCGCGGTTTTGTATCACTGGGGGTGATGGTCAGATTTGCGTTATCATCGAAGGAATGATTGTTACACCGAGGCCTGTACTCTGGAGCGTGATCGATTTGGAGGTGGAGGGTCCGTCGTGGTCTGGGGTGGTGTGTCACAGCATCATCAGACTGAGCTTGTTGTCATTGCAGGCAATCTCAACGCTGTGCGTTACAGGGAAGATATTCTCCTCCCTCCTGTGGTACCCTTCCTGCAGACTCATCCTGACATAACCCTCCAGCATGACAATACCACCAGCCACACTGCTCATTCTGTGCGTGGTTTCCTGCAAGACAGGAATGTCAGTGTTCTGCAATGGCCAGAGAAGAGCCCAGATCTCAATCCCATTGAGCACGTCTGGGACCTGTTGGATCGGAGGGTGAGGGCTAGGGCTAGGGCTAGGGCCATTCCCCCCAGAAATGAGGAAGAGATGCACTGCAGTACTTAATGCAGCTGGTGGCCACACCAGATACTGACTGTTACTTTTGATTTTGACCCCCCCCCCCCCCCCCCTTTGTTCAGGGACACATTATTCCATTTCTGTTAGTCACATGTCTGTGGAACTTGTTTAGTTTATGTCTCAGTTGTTGAATCTTGTTATGTTCATACAAATATATACACATGTTAAGTTTGCTGAAAATAAACGCAGTTGACAGTGAAAGGACGTTTATTTTTTTGCTGAGTTTAGCACATTTTTTGCTCATCAATTTTGACATTGCCATTTGCGTTCTCTGGTTTTCTAGGAACAGACATGTCCGCAGTGGTTTAACAGTACCCAATTGTCAAACTTGAGTAAAAGTAAAGATACCTTAAAAGATAATGTCTCAAGTAAAAGTGAAAGTCACCCAGTAAAATACTACTTGAATAAAAGTCTAAAAGTATTTGGTTTTGAATATACTTAGGAAACAAAAGTAAAAATATAAATCATTTTAAATTCCTTATAATAATCAGCTGAGACGGCACAATGTTTTTTTATATTTTTTATACGGAAAGCCAGAGGCACACTTCAACAGTCAGACATAATTTACAAACTAAGCATTTGTGTTTAGTGAGTCTGCCAGATCAGAGGCAGTAGGGATGACCAGGGATGTTCTCTTGATAAGTGTGTGAATTAGACAATTTTCCTGTCCTGCTAAGCATTCAACGAGTACTTTTGGGTGTCAGGGAAATGTATTGGAGTAAAAGTCTTCAAAAATATAAATAATAAAGTTAAGTACAGATACCCCAAAAACGACTTAAGTAGTACTTTAAAGTATTTTTACTAAAGTACTTTACACCACTGGACATACATAAGGTTTACATCCTACAAAAAAGGTCTGTGTGTAAATGAGTGTGACCACTTCGGATATGAATTGATGCTGGTCTTTCTATGCTGTATCTGTTACAAGCCTCAGAAAGGATGTCTGAGTCGGCCTGCTGTGTGGCAGTTCAAGCGCATTCTTTATTCCTTTCCCAAATATTGTCTTGTTCAATCATGTCCCAATTCAATTACATATTTCTCATTCAACTTCAATACATCAGCTAGAATAATTATTCACAGTAAACATCATAACATTCATTCATTGACATTTGACCTTCTCTTCTGTGATGCTGTAAGAAGCTCTCTGTATAGATGAGAGTTATTTTCAAGCTTGTGTTGCTTTCTCAGGTGGGCTGGCAGTCTTTTGACAAATTCATGACAGCCTGTCATGGGGCAAGGCCTGGAGTGATGGTTGTTTTTAGCCTTGCTGCTGCTGTCACCATGTCTGCTTGGTGCTCCGAGACCAAATGTGTTGACTGCAGACTGGGCCTCCTCTCTGCCCCACTCATGGACCTGCCGCAGGTGACGAGGTAGGTGAATGACGGTGACTTGACAGCCATCCACCGGACACCTCTTTCGTCCTCTCCTTTGTGTTTTGTGTTTGTTTTCCTTTCTTTTGAGTCTTTGGTCCACACCTGTAAACATATTTAACAACAAAGAAGAGAACATGGTTATGATGGAGACGGGTGATGATGTTGGAATTAATATGAGGAAGGTTTGCTCTGCTAGGGACCTGGTGCATCTAAATGGTCAAAAGAGGATCTTCAGGATAAAGGAAAGAAACATGGTGAGTGCTGGATGCTGCCAACTTGGTATTTGCTTTAAAAAATCCACTTTTCCACCACATTAGTACCAATGATTTTTATATAGCTACATCATTGATAGGTAATAGGGAGAGGCTACGGTACCTATTGGATAGTTGGTTTCTTTGGGCTCTTTAATCCGTTGATCTTGGTGGTTTTCAGCAGAAAATGTCACCGTCTGCAACAATATAACCGAATCTGAACTCATAGTAGCAAGTTGCATACTGTAAACAGCAAAGTGCATTGACTAGGTACAGTTCTCCAAACAGTTGTTCTCTCCAGTCATGTCTTGAGATACGGTGCCCTCTATTTACTTGTTCGTAGTGAAACAAAGATTCGCAACATCCCATCCGCACATCCGGAAACAAACCAAGGTAATGTTCATAGCTAGCTAAAATTGATAGAGCATTTTTTGTATATTTTACATTTTTAAATCGTCAAAATCGTCCAATAACCTATAAGGTAACGGTATATACATTTGGTTTTAATGACTGTCGTCGTCCTTATTGCCATTTACAGTTAATCATGGTGTGACTACTAAATCAGCTGATAACTACAGTATGCTAACGTTAGCTCTCGAAAACTCTTCTCTGTATGTTGGTTTTCAGGGTTTCAGGTGTTAAACCCGCATTTGTCTCAATGTAAACAAAAATTCGACGCTCTGTTTTAACGTTTAGAAAAGTAAATAATAATCGCGTTCAACCCGGTTTTCGAAACGTATATTTCATTTCAGTGAGAAATAATTTGTTCAAATAAAAAATATACACTATACTGTAGCTGGCCCTGTTCCACGATTAGCCAAAAGGATTAGCCCCCTCATTTGAAACTTGTGCCCCTTCAGTTTTTGTTGTAATGTCTCTATATAAAAATATTTTAAAATTATTGAGTGACAGGTTGGCACAAAATCTGTATCTATGCTGCATTGTCAGCACAATAGACAGAGCCCACTGCTGTGTGTGTGTGTGTAGGGGCACCTGGTCTCAGATAATTTCTTATTATTTTGTATTTAAATCCGAGACATTCCATTTAGTTATATTAGTTATATTTCGTATGGTATGCATTCATTTGTGGATGTCCATCAACCATTTCGTATGATATTTGACAAATTATAATTCATATTATATTTTAGGAATTTGCAAAACATATAATATATTACTAGCGAATTCTAGCTAGGTGGCTAACGTTAGCTAGCTCGTTGTCATTGTGAAGCTACCCACTCTGCAAATAAGTCAATTCAATGTATATTCCACATTGGTTCAATTTAATTGAAATGACGTGGAAACAGTGTTAATTGAATTAGAGTGTGCCCAGTGGGTAGCCCATCACAGCTGGATTGTATTTTCCAGGGAGGTGAATGGTTGGGCAGGTGTGTCACTCTGTTCCACCTCAGGCCCCATGGCTCACAGTGTCAGGAGAGATGCCCCTGAGCTCCCTGACTTCTCTCTGCTCAAGAGGCTGGCCAGGGACCAGCTCATTTACCTACTGGAACAGGTAGGACTACTCCACTCATCTTCCCCCCACTCAGGTTATCAATTGTCTTGTGTCTCAGTATCCACAAGTACTCACACAAGTCATGGATCCTATTAAAGGTGTAAAGCCTGGGTCAGTTTCCCAGACAGTCCTGGTCCTGGACTAAAAATCTGTTTCAATTGAGATTCTATAGGCTTAATCTGTGCCTGGGAAAGCATCCCTCTATGTTTCTGTAATGTATATTAGTCTCTACTGCTGGTAGCAATCCTAAATTCCTCTTCTGGGGATTGATTAGGTATATTCATCATCATACTGCATTTTTACTCCGCTGGTTTAAAGCTACCTGGGAGGAAGGACCTGTTCATTGAGGCAGATTTGATGAGCCCCCTAGACCGCATTGCTAATGTCACAACACTAAAGGTACATGTCATTGTTATGTTTCTGAATATTGCTGTATACCATATTGATTGCCTGTCCTTACATATATCAGTTTACCAGGTTACAATGAGGTTCAGTCCTATACAATCTTTGTCACCCTTCTCCTTGTAGCAACATGATGTGGACAAGCTTTACAAAGTGGAACACAAACCCATTGTCAGCACCTCAGATCAGTAAGTAGCAAATCCGATTGTAGTTCCATAGATCTGCTTCTCTTTTATTGTCTTGGAGGAACAAGTATCACCACCATAACAATGTTGTAACACCGCCATAACAATGTTGTAACACAGCCGTAACAATGTTGTAACACAGCCGTAACAATGTTGTAACACAGCCATAACAATGTTGTAACACAGCCATAACAATGTTGTAACACAGCCATAACAATGTTGTAACACAGCCATAACAATGTTGTAACACAGCCATAACAATGTTGTAACACCGCCATAACAATGTTGTAACACCGCCATAACAATGTTGTAACACCGCCATAACAATGTTGTAACACCGCCATAACAATGTTGTAACACAGCCATAACAATGTTGTAACACAGCCATAACAATGTTGTAACACAGCCATAACAATGTTGTAACACAGCCATAACAATGTTGTAACACCGCCATAACAATGTTGTAACACAGCCATAACAATGTTGTAACACCGCCATAACAATGTTGTAACACAGCCATAACAATGTTGTAACACAGCCATAACAATGTTGTAACACCGCCATAACAATGTTGTAACACAGCCATAACAATGTTGTAACACCGCCATAACAATGTTGTAACACAGCCATAACAATGTTGTAACACCGCCATCACAATGTGCCTTCCTTGACAGACTATGCTTCCTGATCCGCCCAAGAATAAAAACTGTCAAGTGGATATGTGGTAAGTAGAATGGTGGCACCCTGATTCATATTGTATGTCATTAAAGTGTAATTCTTGGGATGCCAATGCAGTGAAAGATTAAGTTAGCAACGCTAGTCCCTTCCAGAGAAATGAATGACTGTATTACTGTCGTCCCAGACTTTGAAATGCCTTGTCTTTTCTGGATCAGTGGTATTATCGACAGTGTTTCTGGAGTACGTTGTGTTACTGTGCAAACAAAGGCTTCTGATTTAATGTCCTTGATCGGGAAGACAATGAGGGAAATCACTCTGTTATGAGTTTGATTTATTCTTGCTCACAGATCAACTGAAAAAATGCAAAATTTACATGACTAATAATTGCAAAACACTCATTTAAATACATAACACATAATACATTACATAAATAGAATACAGAACACTTGAAACATTACAGGACATTTTTTAGAATGGAAATTGAAATATTAAAATGTGATTGTAAAACAACAAAAAAATTGAGGGGGGAAATCATTAAAGAGGTAGAGTTATTATACAGTCTGACAGCAGTGAGTAGAGTGCCGTTTCCCAGGTGGTTTGTACGGGCAGTTATACAGGACGGTTCGTGGCTGTTTCTTATATCCACTGACAAATTGGTTTCTTTTTCCAGATGTGGTCAATGCAGACAAAGCATTTGGGAGATTCAGAAGATACAAGATCATATTTAGCCCTCAGAAGGTGATTATTATGTAGTTATTGTATACTCTCTGCAATAAAACAATTATATTTGTTTTCTTTGCTCATTCTTCTCTCGCTTTCCGTGTCTCTTACAGTTTTATGCATGCAAGAACCTTTTGGAGGAGCAGGGAATCTTTGGTGGTAGGTGTATTTTGATATTTCATATTCATATTTTGGTATTCCAGATGTTTGAATGTTAACAGACACTTTTTCACTCCCTTGTGAAGATGTGACTACTGACGAGTGGTCATTCTACCTCCTGCCCCTGGACGATGACATCATTAGCTTGGAGCTTCCGGAATTCTTCAGAGACTACTTCTTGGTAATGATAGACAGTAGTGCTGATGGGAGCTGTATTTAGGAATATCAGTCCCACTTTATGATGCAAAAATTATGGATTTACATGTAGTTACATAAGCAGGTACAGTGTAATAACAAATTAGTAACACATTTTGGCATATAACTAACAACCTAGTACTGGGACTAGCGTGGTTATATTCATAGTGCTAATTATTTTGCTAACAAGCATGACCTGTGTGTCCACAGGAGGGAGACCAGCGCTGGGTGAGAACAGCGGGTAGTGCCCTGCATCTCCTACACTCTGTCTACGGCCCCTTCTCTAAGGTGTATGGGATCGGACGATGCTCCAAGGTAAGATCAGCTCAGTACATCAACACTCTTTAATGTACTTTTGTATACCGCAATTCAGCGTTTAGCTGCCTTGTATACTGAATTAAAACAAAGCTAAAATACATCTGGGATTATGATTCTAGATGGTACTGAATGAATGATTTATTATGGGTGCCAGTCTGTTTATGTTTCAGCCAACCAGTCTTTGTCGTGTTCATCAAGGTAGAGCTGTATGTTGTTGAATGCAGACACAGTCAGAAATCAGCACCGGTACAGATGATTTAGATTTTCAAACACCATGATTTAGACGAGATTCATAGAGTATGTGTTAACAGTATGTCTGGTCTCTTGCCCGGTTCAGATGGCGTATGAATCGTGGAGGGAGCAGGTGGAGGAGGGGGAACAGAGAGCGCGTCAAGCGGAGATCGGAAATGTGTTTCTCATTGACAGAGGTAGATCTTTCTTGAACTGTGAATCACGGCAGTTGTGACGTTTGTCTTATTTGTTGCTCTCATTTTTTTACATTTTAAATCAGACTAACGTATGAAAATGTGGATTTGGAATGGAATTCTCCTTTAAGTATAACAATAGGGTGATACTTGTCATAATAATAGCTGATATCATACTAATGTTTTCTCTCTTTGCAGATGTGGACCTTGTGACTCCTCTGTGTTCCCAGGTTGTCTATGAAGGACTTGTCGATGATATTTTCAGAATTAAATGTGGTAAGCAATGATATTTGCTCTGATTACAGTCCCTACTTTGAAATAGCTATACTGCAAATAATGTGGTCTTTATATATTGTGTCCTAGTCAAGGACCACACACACTGAAGCCTCTTATTGCTGTATACCATTACAGTTACAATGCATAAAATGGCATTAAGATCTTATTGCATGTCCTTTGTCTGTATGGAATTCAAATCCATCTCTTTGTCCTATAGGATGTGTGGAGTTTTGTCCAGATGTCACCTCCTCTGACAAGAGTATAAAAGTGATGCTAAACTCTCAAGATAAGGTTGGCCTTTTAGAAGTATAACACGGTTGAATTGATATCATTTCCCCATCACTGGTTTAAGGATGACAGTCTCACTGGAATTTGTGCGTGCTTCTATCTCAGGTTTTTAACGAGATCAGGAACGAGCATTTCTCCCAGGTGTTTGGCTTCCTAAGTCAAAAGGCCCGAAACCTCCAGACTGCATATGATGTGAGTGTTTCATTCTGACCATATTTGGGCCGTTGTGCTTCCAATTTATTTGTTTACCTTTATTTGCTAGGTATGGTAAGCTGATTGACAGCACATTTATAATTTCCAACAATTCCCCCCTGTTGAAGTGTTGCCCTGCGTGGATGTATAATATTTGTCTTAAATGTCCTCTTAGAGCTTTCTTTACATCAAAGAGTAGAAGTTCATGTTTGACGATTATTCATCTCTCTCCGTCTTTGTCATTACAGAAGCGTAGTGGAATGGACATTAAACAGATGAAGACGTTTGTGTCGGAGGAGCTGAAAGGGTTAAAACAGGAGCATCGGCTCCTCAGTCTGCGTGAGTATTGAGTCTCTACTTCCCCAGAGTCAAATGAATTGGTTGAGACCATTTTTATGTCTGCGTGCATTTTGAAGGAAGTTGTTAACTGGTGTTAGCGCAATTTATTTGTTGTTTTTATTTAACTTGGCAAGTCAGTTAAGAACAAATTCTTATTTACAATAACGGGCTACCCCGGCCAAACCCTCCCCTAACCCGGACGACGCTGGGCCAATTGTGTGCCGCCCTATGGGACTCCTGGTTACGGCCGGTTGTGATACAGCATGGGATCGAACCCGGGTCTGTAGTGATGCCTCTAGCACTGCGATGCAGCCTTAGACCGCTGCACCACACAAGATCCTAGGAATGAATGGAAGTCTATGGTAACTGCTAGTATGCTATTAGATACCAAAGACTTTCAGTCATTGCGCTAACACTAGTTAACATTGGCTTGAGAAACTACCTCTTAACTTCCTTCATACTGGATGTAGAGACATACAATTGGTATCCATGAGTTCATCAGACTGTGAGGAAGTAGATAAAGGGCTTCATTGCAAAAATCCTGAAGTATCCCTTTAAAAAGACATGTCTCTCTTCAGATATTGGTGCCAGTGAGTCGATGATGAAGAAGAAAACGAAGCAGGACTTCCAAGAGCTGTTGAAGACAGAGCACTGTAATATTACATTACATAGGCTATACTGTACTTTGAGGCATATGTTTTTTCCCCATATGAATCCCATTTCCTGCATTGCATAATAACTGATACTTATTTCCCCACCCGACAGCCTTACTGGAGGGGTTTGAAATCCGTGAATGTATTTCCTACATAGAGGAGCATATCAATAGACAGGTGAGATTGTTTGGAAGATAATGGTACCATAGAAATATAATGAATAGAAAGGGCGTCTCCATTCAAGTCAATGATGTCATAATGGGTGGACTGGTAGCCATTCTGAGTGTACCCATGAGTTTACCAGTCAAATTGCCAGGGGTAGAGACTCCAAACCCGTTCTATTCATTATATTTCTATGAATGCTACATGCATAGAGGTAATCATAGTGATAAGTCGGCCCAATAAGATTTATATTGCAGGTTGTGTTCATCAATCATCCTGGCACATAATTGTTCTCTCCAACCACATCAAACTGTAAACCTTGTTACCAGGTACCACACTGGAGGAAGCTATCGTCCACCTTATTGTGTTATCATCCACCTTATTGTGTTATCATCCACCTTATTGTGTTATCATCCACCTTAGGTCTCTATGGTGGAAAGTATGAGACTCCTTTGTCTGCTGTCTCTCACAGAAAACGGTGAGACTTCACAGAGATGTTTTTTAACCAAACACATTAAAATATAATTTATCTCATGATAAGATTCTTATTCCTTTTAAATCAGCTGTTTATATTTTCCTTCAGGCCTCCTTCCCAAAGATTATCGGTCATTAAAAGCCCAGTTTCTACAGGTGGGTTCTGGTATCATAGGTATTGTTTTAAATTATATCTAGCACTGGTTGGGAAAAACTGGTTGCAATGATATCAGGCTGACATCTTTTGTGATGTCATGGTCATGTTGTGTACTAGTTGGAAGAAAAAACATTTTAGTGACCAGAAATAATGACCTCTCCCAGTCCCAGATATCTTGACGTTGTCAGGAAAAAAGACGTCTATACAACCAACCATTTTACAACCACAAAATGATGACATCCCAGACCAAATTTTGCCCGCTAGTGTGTTACTGTGTAACATTGTCAGTGTAATGTGCATTTAGACTGGATTCCTTCTGTATCTTTGTATTTCCATTGTTATTTTGTTGGAGCCTTTTCCTTGTTACATAGTTCTGTGTCCTATTTCCTCTCTCAGAGTTATGGCATTGAACACCTACTGACGTTTTCCAACCTGAAGCAGCTAGGCCTGCTGGTGGAGCAGCAGCCTGGAGAGACCCTCACTGTCATGGAGAGCAGAGTGGGCAAACTGGTCAACGACAAAACCGCAGGTCAGATACAGGCTGGTCCCAATACCGTTACTGTATTTAATACAGGCTGGGTCCCAATGCCGTTACTGTATTTAATACAGGCTGGGTCCCAATACTGTTACTGTTTTTAATACAGGCTGGGTCCCAATACCGTTACTGTATTTAATACAGGCCGGGTCCCAATACTGTTACTGTATTTAATACAGGCTGGGTCCCAATACTGTTACTATATTTAATACAGGCTGGGTCCCAATACTGTTACTATATTTAATACAGGCCGGGTCCCAATACTGTTACTGTATTTAATACAGGCCGGGTCCCAATACTGTTACTGTTTTTAATACAGGCTGGGTCCCAATACTGTTACTGTATTTAATACAGGCTGATTCCCAATACTGTTACTGTATTTAATACAGGCTGGGTCCCAATACTGTTACTGTATTTAATACAGGCTGGGTCCCAATACGGTTACAAATTTAATACAGGCTGGGTCCCAATACTGTTACTATATTTAATACAGGCTGGGTCCCAATACCGTTACTGTATTTAATACAGGCTGGGTCCCAATACCGTTACTGTATTTAATACAGGCTGGGTCCTAATACTGTTACTGTATATAACTACTTTGTTTTTCTCCTCGTTTCCTTTCCTGAGTGACCACCACTAATTGATGAAGTGTCTGAATAGGTTTCTTTAACCTGTCAAGTCATTGTAATAAGGAATTGGGATAAGGAAATTAAGCTAATTAAGAATAGTGAGAGACTGACTGATCTGAACCAAGTGAGGGTACAGTGATTTACATTTTTGAGACTACTACTAGCCACAAAATATACATCATAGATATACTGTACTTTAGAGTCCTGACAATGACAAGATGCTCTGCAAAATATCAGCACTTGAACCTTTCAACATGTTCTATTTTAGGAAAGCTGACTGATGCCTTCTCCTCCCTGGCCAAGAAGAGCAATTTCCGTGCCTTGGGCAGGAGGCTCAATCTGGTATGTAGTCTTTTAATTTAATTAACAAAGCAATTACCATATTAAAAACATACCCATGTATTGAGTTACTTTAACTTCATGAAATTTCACTAAACATTATAGGGCGGATTCGTGTACACAGATTAAGCCTAATCCTGGATTCTCCATGAAATTTAGTTTTTAGTTCAGGACTAGGCTGGGAAATGGACAGGAAACTGTGTTTTTAGTTCAGGACTAGGCTGGGAAATGGCCAGGAAACTGTGTTTTTAGTTCAGCACTAGGCTGGGAAATGGCCAGGAAACTGTGTTTTTAGTTCAGCACTAGGCTAGGAAATGGCCAGGAAACTGTGTTTTTAGTTCAGCACTAGGCTGGGAAATGGCCAGGAAACTGTGTTTTTAGTTCAGGACTAGGCTGGGAAATGGCCAGGAAACAGGGTCCCAAACGATTTTGGCTGCGACCCGTTTTTGACATAAATAAAAAGTTGACCCCACCATGTCAAAAAACGAATGTTATCAACGGCAAATGTTTACATTTTGGCTATGACAGTCTATTATAAATCAGTCTGAAATACTGACAAAAGTACAGTCAATCTGAAGGAAATCTGGTTTGAAGTGACTAAAATGCACCAGGAAAGGTATAAGTTCAGAAGATCATCAGACAATAATGTTGTCTGATCTTCAGTTTGATTTAGTGCCTGGTCTTGTCCAGTCTGTTTTAATGAGTCCTGCGTGGCTTGTGGGCATTGTGGAGGGAAACAGAAGATACATACGTGTTCCTGAGAGTCTAATCTTACAGTAATGGGGTCATAATATTTTGTATCTTGAACCATTTAAAAGATTGAGGCACATTTGTAGGAAGAAAACAGAAACCTATGTTTATTACAACGGTATCTAGTGGCTACCGGAGGTTTCTGACAAAACCCTGGTTCTAAGAACCAAGAGCGATTTTCTTTATATATAGTTTGGGAAACACTGCCCTAAATTAACTCCATAACCAAACAGTATTGCAATGAAACCGGATGTCCTTACTATATCTATATCAAGGTGCCCAAGTCAGATGAAGAGTATGACCTCCGTGTCCCTCGAGACATGGCCTATATCTTCAGTGGAGCCTACATTCCTTTGAGCTGCAAACTCATCGAACAGGTATGTGGACTCCAATATGAATGAACTCATGGATACTAAGACAGAAGTGTGGTTTCAATTAGTGATATAATAAAAAGTATTCCTCTTGTGCTACGTCTGCAGGTATTGGAGCGTGATGGCTGGACAGGGCTCGAGGAAGTCACCCGCATGCTCAACGGACATGAATTTGCAGTCACAGGTAAGACAAGTGGGCTTGACATTCACACTGAAATGTATGTAAAAGGCACTTTTGAATGGAAAGTCCATTGAGGAAAGGGGAACACGCAGAGCATTCCAGTTCTTTATTTTCTCCCCCCCCCTCTCAGCAGGGAGTAACGGATCAGACGCAAGGGTGAAGACCGATTCCCAGCGTATCATCCTAGTCATGTTCCTGGGTGGGTGCACCTTCTCAGAGATCTCAGCACTACGCTTCCTGGGCAGAGAGAAAGGTAAGGAAGGCTTTATATTGGGATTCTGGAAGGTGGTGGTACTAGAAATTTAGCAGTGTGCCAATGTAGGGAACAGCAGAAGTCTTGAGAGGTGGGCCAGTAACCAGAGGGTTGCCGGTTCGAATCCCAATGCTGACAGGGAAAATGTAGAGGGTGTGAGCTAAGGAAATATATATTCATGCCCCTATTTCTACCTCTATTTCTCCTAGGTTATACATTTATTGTGGTGGCTACATAGTTTACAATACATGTTTTATATAGGTCAAGCGGGTTCTACATAATTACTTTGTACCGTTGAAAAAGAGACCTTGGCTCTCAATTGGGATTCTCGGTATAAATACAAGTTGAATAAAAGTGGATAATGTGTTCTCTCTATGGTGTTTCTAGGTCTTAAATTCATTGTGGTGACCACAGCTATCACAAACAGTGCCAGACTTCTGGAGTCTATGTTGGACAACCATGCATGAGTCCTGGGGTCTTTCTATCATTGCCAATGGAAGCATCCAGCTTGTGGTCCAAGACATCATGTGGACACATACAGATGACTTTTTGGACAATTTGCATCAACAATATGACAACAAGCTACATGCTTGCACCTGTTATTCAGAGTCTTGTATTGGAAGCAGTCACTGTCTAGGATAGATCTGATTCATAAAAAAATGGATTGACGTTGGAATATATTCCATCATAGTGCTATACCAACTGCAAAAGGTGTACAAAGAATGTTGTTTTCTGTCCACAGTACAAAATAAATATTATGTTTTATTTGTTGTCTGTGATTTATAATAAATTATATTTATTTACCTGTAGGTAAATAACCTGTAGGTAAATAAACAATGACGTCTGTGTACGGTGACATTTGAAAGCATGTCTGTCACTTTACCGGTAACAACTGTTCGTTTTCTTAAATCCACGCCCTTGCGCATGCGCACATTGTACCACCATGTCTAGACTATGACATAATGGCCGTCCTCAACCAATGAGAAACAAGACCGCAATTTGATGCATATTTTTGAATCGGACAGAAACGGCTTGACTTGAGAGAGACTTAACACAGGCAAAGCTGAAGGACAGAGATCTGAGAATTTATGAGAAGTTTTGCTGCAAGCTTCAACACAACTGACTTAATTACTGGGACATCACGATGAGGAAGAGGCAAGTGAATTGTATTTGTAAAAAATATTGCATTTGGCATGCAGAATTGAAATGTCAAGCTAGCTGTTAGCTAATTTAACAGCAGCAGTGTTTTGTGACTAACGTTATACCTAGCTACCTATATAGAAATTGCAAGGTTACTGAAGATTATGAGTTTGCTAACTAAATCAACATTTTAGCAAACGTTAGATGTCAATTTGCCAGGAATGACTGACGTTAGGCAAGGCAGTCATTCACAGACTAGGCTGCGAGCACGTTAGCTAACGTTACTGTCTGTAATACCACAGATATAACATATTTGATTGTACTATACTGTAACATTAACAGTTAACGACTGGGTGTGTCTGCAAAGCTGAATGAAGGATGGACTGCTGTGTGTTATCAATTCAAAGACTGATAAATTACAATAGCAGGACGACATTGACAATAACGTTAATGCTGCCATGCTAGTCCAAAAATTAAACATGTTTATATATGTCCCCGGCCCATTCCAGTGAGGTGCTCGCAGCCGAGTCTGTGGCTTGCCTGAATAAAGCTCTCTGCCACTTGAAGGACATCTGGGAAGAGATAGGAATACCAGAAGACCAAAGACTACAGAGAACCAATGTGGTCAAGAATCACATCAAGGTGAGTCAGAACAAATTGACACTCAAGCATAGAGTGTAATTATTCTCCAATAAACAACATTCTCAAAGCCGTGACACCTGTCTGTGCACCTGCTGTAGCTAGTTAACTAGCTATTTCTGCTCCAGGGCGTCTGGTGAAGAGCTAGAACAGTAGCTAGCTAACCTACTTTTGAGGGGTGTGTTGCTAGGCTACATCACACTAATGCCCTATCTATTTAGTCTGCTAAATGTGAGATTTCTATATGTAGCTAATTCACAAGTATGTATTCCTTCCTATATGTGGACTGACTAGTCATTTCTGCACATCTCTCATCAGGGTTTGTTAGACATGATGATAACAGAGGAGGAGTCTCTTAGGACCAGACTGTTGAGCAGCATCGAAGCCTGTCGCAAACAACTGGATACCCTGTGCTTGGAACTGCAGTTACCCCCATTTGAGGTAAGCATCCTAACAGTTTCTAACAGGGTCTGCAAAGTTTGACTAGTATGCAAATGACATAACACATAGAAATATAATGACTGGTGGATAGGGATTCAAATCAATGTCTCACTCAAATTGCCATGGTCTGATTGGCTTTGTCCTTTCTAGTAATTATATTTCTAGGATAAAGCATGTACGGCTTACTATGATGATTTATGGACTTATTGCTGTCCATTTCGTGAAGATGAGTGGATGGAGAAAAAAAGGCTCTTATGGAAAAGAAGGGAATGAGGCCATTCCAGTTTAGATAAGTCCATTTTCAAATTTGAAGATTTCTTTGGATAAGTCTTCCAGGGTTGGGGCCAATTCAGGATGTAAACTGAAATTCTCTTTTCAGTTTACTTCCTGAATACTCAAAATGTAAATAGCATTAAGCCCAACCCTGGTGCCTTCCCTGGGTACAGATCTGGGATCATTTTCCCCTCCTCAATACTCACCTTAACCATTAGTGGGGGAAATACAGTGTCTAGGGGCAATTTCACCCAATACCTTTTCTCTCACCAGGAGGAGCGGGGCGTCACCATGCTGCAGCAGGAGAAGGAGATCCGGACCCAGGTGGAGATGTTGGTGAAGGAGCGGACCCAGAGGATGCAGCAGCTGAAGGCCTTGATGGAGCGCGACCAGGACCTATCTGACACTCTGTGTTCGGACCCCTACGCCCTCGACCCTAACGCCGTGCCCTCCCTGGAGCAGCTGGACGGCTTCCGCCAGCACATCGTCAGCCAGACCACAGAGAAGGTGGATAGGGATTTGTAATAAAAGCAGACCCTGGATTCACATACCAGTAGTATTTGTTTAAAAAAACATAATGTAGCTGCACTTGATTGCGTTTACCTGGCGCAATGGAACTAATGGGATAGTCCCAAAGGAGCAAACCCCAAACCACATCATGCAGGCTCAATCAAATACTCAAAGGATTTGAAAGAAAACATGTTATTTGAACGTAGATGTGAATGATGGTGCATACTTCCTGCTCCTGGAGAGCTGCTGTTTGTTCTGCCATTTTGTTTCAGCCCGGCACTTATTTGCTGATTCAACTACTCTCCGTCTTTAATCTAGATTCATGATTAGTTGAATTGTTTGTAGTAAAGACAAAAAAGGTTGGCCGTTGATTCTGCGCCTCACTTAGAGAAAATAATATTGGGGGGAAAACACTGATGTAAACTAATATACACATTTGAGGAGATCCCTAACAGCATATCTCTCTGTCTGTGGCCAGGAGCGGCGGCATGCTGAGTTTGTGGGCATCAAGAGGCAGATCATCCTGTGCATGGACGACCTGGACCAGCTGCCAGAGACCAGCTTCGAGAAGGACATCATCTGTGAGGACCAGGAGGCCTTCTGCCTGTCCAAAGACAACATTGCCTCACTCAAACTCCTTCTCGGCCAAGTGAGAATGGAACTAATCCAATATGTTTGAGATGATGGTTTGAGCGATACTTTGCCATGTCTGTGCAGAATGAACAAAGTTGATCTGCTCACCATCACAATACAGTAGAAAACCAGTCGACCTACACGCATTACATTTCTACATTTCAACAATACTGTATCAGTTCATTATCACTTCACTATAGATCATGTAAATATCTTCATTTGCATTTTGTTGCTAATATCTGTCATTGGCCGTGTTCCAGGTCTTTATTGCAGTCGCGCCCCATGTAAAGACAATACAGATGTCCTAGAACGTGCCCATTTCCATAGTGCTCCTTTACTGACCGTCCCGTGTCTATGTTGTTCTGTCTAGCTAGAGGAGAGGAAGGCAGAGAACCAGGCGGTGTGTGAGGCTCACAGGGAGAAGATCCAGGAGCTGTGGCACAGACTGCAGGTGCCCCAGGAGGAGAGAGAGCTCTTCTCAGAGCACATGGTCGTCTCCAAGAAGAAGAACCTGGATGCTGTCAGTGAACACACTTAGCTTATGTCTCAAATGGCACCCTAATCCCTTTCTAGTGCACTTATTTTGATCAAAGCCCAATGAACAAATGTTGACCATGTCCCTTACTTTCCTAAATATTCTGAAATAACTGTTTTTATTTCTTTTTGAAAGATAAGCTTGAAATGGGCTTGGTCTAATTGACTCAATAACTTAAAACACATATCTAAGTTTAGCTTTCTTAATGAACCAGAAAGTCAGTAGATGTTTATGATGTTAAAACAAAAAAAGGTTATCTAATTGATCCTGCTTTGTAGTATGTATACCCCTCTGGTTTGTACCCTGGCTAGTCACCATTGTCTCCAGTACTCTATCTGCCATTCTAAAGCTGTTTCTAAACAAGGTCTGTCTATTAATCAAGAAAATGTTAGAATCAAAGAACCAAATTGTTCTCTCTTCTTTTACGCACCTCAGTTGGAGGCAGAGGGCAGGCGACTGATGGAGCTCAAACAACTGAACATGCGAAACGTTACTGAAGCCATCCGCTCAGAGATCGCAGTGCTCTGGGAGAAATGCTTCTTCAGCAGGGATCAGCAACAGGCCTTTGTGCCCTATTATAGCAGTAAGTTGGGTTTTAGGGTTTTGATTACAGGTTAAACACAAGCTTTGGTAGACCAATCAATGAATGAAGACTCAGATAAGTCTTTCTAGTGAACAATGTGTTTTATGATTGTTAACTTATTAATCACATACCCGGTGCATCACATACCCAGGCATTTAGTTTTCCCTTTTGAAAAGGCAAAAGAAAAATCGATGTGACTTACTGATTTTAATAGTACATTTAATTATTTGTTTTTCCCTCCTTCAGATGATTTTACAGAGCAGCTGTTGGGGCTGCACGAAGCTGAGATCCTGAGGCTGAAGCAGCACTATGAAGAACACAAGGAGCTGTTTGAGGGGGTTCAACGCTGGGAGGAGAGCTGGAGACTCTTCCTGGAACTAGAGGTTAGCAGTGGAGAAGCACCGTGGAAACATTTTAGTCATTCAGCAGACGCTCTTATCCAGAGAGACTTGCAGTTAGTGCATTCATCTTAAAATAGCTAGGTGAGACAACCACATATCACAGTTGTAGTTCGTACATTTTTCTCAATAAAGACATTATCAGCAAAGTTGGTTCTAGGAGGAAAAGACAAGTGCAATCATCTTCTTTTTTTTATGGGCTTTAAAGGGATAGTTAACTTTAAGAAAATGTTTATTGCTTATTTTTGAATTACCTAGGCTGTTTTATCCAAACAATTTTGAAGTTAAATAACATAACATTTTCATTTTGAATTATAAAAAAATATTTGTACAAATGACTTGATTATTTTTTGGGGAGCCTTACCGTTATTAGCCCATACAAACGCATTAAATAACAAATTCACTACATAGAACAACAGCTAGTACCCCCATAAAATCTAAAATAGGTTGTTCTGAAGTGTCTAAGAGATATAAGAAAGGTCAGCAAACATTTGTTGTTGTTATTATTATTATTATATATATTTTCTTACGTGTTTGTATACCTATGGAGTAACACATATGGAATTGTGTAGTAACCAAAATACTGTTAAACAAAAATATATTGCAGATTCTTCCAAGTAGCCACCCTTTGCCTTGATGACAGCTTTGCACACTCTTGGCATTCTCTCAACCAGCTTCATGAGGAATGCTTTTCCAACAGTCTTGAAGGAGTTCCCAGATATGCTGAGCACATGTTGGCTGCTTTTCCTTCACTTCACGGTCCAACTCATCCCAAACCATCTCAATTGGGTTGAGGTCGGGTGATTGTGGAGGCCAGGTTATCTGATGCAGCACTCCATCACTCTCCTTGGTCAAATAGCCCTCACAATCTGGAGGTGTGTTGGGTCATTGTCCAGTTGAAAAACAAATGATAGTCCCACTAAGCGTATACCAGATGGGATGGCGTATCGCTGCAGAATGCTGTGGTAGCCATGATGGTTAAGTGTTTCTTGAATTCTAAATAAATTACTGACAACGTCACCAGCAAAGCACCATCACACCACCTCCATGCTTCACGGTTGGAACCACACATGTGGAGATCATCCGTTCACCTACTCTGCGTCTCACGAAGATGCAGCGGTTGGAACCAAAAATCTTACATTTGGACTCATCAGACCAAAGGACAGATTTCCACTGGTCTAATGTCCATTGCTTGTGTTTCTTGGCCCAATAAAGTATCTTCTTCTTATTGGTGTCCTTTAGTAGTGTTTTCTTTGCAGCAATTTGACCATGAAGGCCTGATTCACGCAGTCCTGTGAACAGTTGATGTTGAGATGTGTCTGTTACTTGAACTCTGTGAAGCATTTATTTGGGCTGCAATCTGAGGTGCAGTTAACTCTAATGAACTTAACTCTGGGTCTTCCTTTCCTGTGGAAGTCCTCATTAGAGCCAGTTTCATCATAGCGCTTGATGGTTGTTGCGACAGCACTTGAAGAAACTTTAAAAGTTCTTGAAATTTTCCGCATTGACTGACCTCCATGTCTTTAATGATGGACAGTTGTTTTACTTTGCTTATTTTAGCTATTCTGGCCATAATATGGACTTGGTCTTTTACCAAATAGGGCTATCTTGTGTATAACACCCCTACCTTGTCGCAACACAACTGATTGGCTCAAAGTCATGAACTTTTAACAAGGCACACCTGTTAATTGAAATGCATTCCAGGTGACTACCTCATGAAGCTGGTTGAGAGAATGCCAAGAGTGTGCAAAGCTGTCATCAAGGCAAAGGGTGGCTACTTTGAAGAATCTCAAATGTCAAATGCATTTGACACTTTTCTGGTTACTACATGATTCCATGTGTTATTTCATAGTTTTGATAGCTTCACTA
Organism: Oncorhynchus mykiss; assembly: GCF_057628025.1. Lineage (NCBI taxonomy): Eukaryota > Metazoa > Chordata > Actinopteri > Salmoniformes > Salmonidae > Oncorhynchus > Oncorhynchus mykiss. The sequence continues at coordinate 82,127,102 of NC_143027.1, forward strand.
TTATTCTACAATGTAGAAAATAGTAAAAATAATGAGTAGGTGTGTCAACTTTTGACTGGTACTCTACTTTAATTAAAAAAATTGTCACCCGGTACCGAGGGACATTCAGATGAGGCCTGTGGGTGTCCTAGAGCAACACGACCAATGTACTTTATACAGGGCTACTAGTGTGTAGCCCAAACTGTTCGGCCAGTATAGACAGAAGTTGGCAGATCGTCTGTACCGACTTCAGATGAGTCCCAAGATGCTTGTGGGGGTCGTGGAGCAAAAATGTTTCCAAAGAGGGGTCATGATAGTTTGTAGGCAAAACCGTTTGGACGCTACAGACGATTTTGTGCAAAGACCCATTTTCGGTATGTCTCATGGTCTGACAAACACCGCTCTGTCACCTTTCACCCCAAATGCAAGAAGTGTTACTTAGGCGGATGCAGTGGATTGAGACACATCCAATGCACAAAAAAACATCTCTAGCTTAAATTGACCAACACATTTTTTTTGTGTGTGTGGATTTTTGTAGTATGCTAATTTAGATTTCCAAGGAGGCACAGTCATCAACCTTAGGGGGGTTTAACCCCTGGCATGACCTTTTTATCCCCACAGAAAAAAGCCACAGACCCCTCCAGGTTCACCAACAGAGGAGGGAATCTGCTGAAAGAGGAGAAACAGAAAGCCGAGCTCCACAAAAGCCTGCCCAAGGTAAATCCTTTTGAAAAAGACAGGAGTCTGTATTATTCCCTTGTTAGGAGGGTAGCTACTGTACATACAAACATGACAAGGCTCTGTTTTTTTTACCAGCCGTACATAAAGCTATGCTATATAAACGCATACTATACTGTAAAACACTTGGCTATATCCCTATATTTTTGTTTTGTTTGTCCAGCTGGAGAAGAAGCTGAAGGCTCAGATTGATGTGTGGGAGCAGGAGCAGGCCAGGGAGTTCCTGGTGAATGGACAGAAGTTCCTGCAGTTTGTAGAGGAGCAGTGGGAGCTGCACCGCATCGAGAAAGAGAATGAGAAGCTGGAGAGGGTAAAGACATGGCTACTCATTTGAGGGCAGAATCCTAACTTGAGAGATACAGTATTGGTCCTCTTTCCTGGACCCAGATCAAACCTAGTCCTGGACTAAGAAGCATGACCAAAGAAGTGTTTTTCAGTCCAGGATTAGGTTTCATTTGTATCTGGGAAACCAGACCTATCATTTGTTACACACTTGTCTCAAGTTAGGGTTAGGTCTGTGCAGCTAAAAGCTTACTTTGTTACAATACTTTGATCTATATTTTATTGTAACAGCAACTGAAAAAGAGCAAGCAGATTGAGGTGGATATGCTGTATGGGACAGCTGTCCGGACGCCTACCAAAAGGAGATTCCTTGGCACAACTACCCCCAGCAAAGCACGAAAGGTACCACTCCAGTGACTTTGCTGCTGCTCTTTCTAGCCTTCATACTCATGGAACAATTGCGTGGCCCAATCTTAGCCTGGGTATCCAGTCTGTTTCTGGACTGCCTATGTTTGTATGACAAAGGTGGCTAAAGCAGAAACAAGACTGGACACCCAGGCTAACACAATCACTGGCTTGTGTTTTAAATAGTTGCGCATTAATAACGTGAGCTTTTGGCATCACTAACTAACTCTGTCTGTGTGTTCTCTCCAGTTCAATGGCACCACCTCCAGCCTCTCTAGTGCCAACTCTAACAGCACCATGCGCTCAGCCTATGGCGGAACTGTCTGCCACTCACCCTCCCGCCCCCCTCTGTCAGTCAACAAGGTCAATGAAGCATGTTTGTACAACAACTAACTACACTGAAAAAATATCTATAATCTATAATATCTATATATCTGCAACAATTTCAAGGATTTTACAGAGTTACAGTTCAAATAAGGAAATCAGTCAATTGAAATAAATTAATTAGGCAGTAGTCTATAGATTTCACATGACTGGCAATACAGATATGCATCTGTTGGTCACAGACACCCTAGAAAAACAGTCAGTATCAGGTGTGACCACCATTTTCCTCATGCAATGCAACACATTTATTTCGCATAGAGTTGATCAGGCTGTTGATTGTGGAATGTTATCCCACTCCTCTTCAATGGCTGTGTGAAGTTGCTGGATATTGGCGGGAGCTGGAACACTCTGTTGTACATGTCAATCCAGAGCATCCCAAACATGCTCAATGGGTGACATGTTTGTTAAGTATGCAGTCCGTGGAAGAACTGGGATATTTTCAGCTTTCATGAATTGTGTACCGACTCTTGCAACATTCTCTTGCTGAATGGCACGCCAATCATCACGGTATCTCTGCATTCAAATTGCCATCGATAAAATGAAATTGTGTTCGTTGTCTATAGCTTATGCCTACTATTACCATAACCCCACCTCCACCATGGGGCACTCTGATCACAACATTGACATCAGCAATCCGCTCGCCAACACAACGCCATACACACACACACTGCCTGCCATCTGCCCGGTACAGTTGAAACCGGGATTCATACGTGAAGAGCACACTTCTCCAATGTGCCAGTGGCCATAGAAGGTGAGCATTTGTCCAATGAAGTCAGTTTCGATGCCGAACTGCAGTCCGGTCAAGACCCTAGTCCTGGGCTGGCGTGGTTACACATGGTCTGTGGTTGTGAGGCCGGTTGGACGTACTGCCAAATTCTCTAAAACGACGTTGGAGGCAGTTTATGGTAGAGAAATTAACATTAAATTCTCAGGTAACAGCTCTGGTTGACATTCCTGCAGTCACCGTTCCAATTGCACACTCCCTCAACATGAGACATCTGTGGCATTGTGTTGTGACTATTTTTTGAGAGAAATAAGCTTTTTGTGCATATGGACAATTTCTGCAATCTTTTATTTCAGCTCATGAAACATGGGACCTACACTTTACATG